>NW_020524681.1:0-75000 GCF_003368295.1 Carassius auratus
ACAAAAAAATGTAATCCGTACTGAAGGTTTTTTATTTATTTTTGACTGTGAAAGTTCTGTTGGTTTTTTGTCCATTTGATAAAGTTTTGTAATTGTGAGTGAACCTGCTGCAATGCAAGACAAATTTCAGACTTTGTCTGACAATAAAGTTATACCGTAAACAGATTAATGCATCAATGAATTAATTAATGCAATCATGCATAAATCAATAAATAATGAATGCATAAATGAATTAACTAATAAACTAAATAAACAATTAATGAATTCATAAACAAATCAATACATAATATATAAATAATCAATTAATTAGTGAACAAATGTATGCATCAATCAAAAAATAATGAATGTCTGAATGAATATGACTCGATGCATAAATTAAATGAATTAATTAATAAATTAATGGTGCATAAATAAATATGTGTAAATAAACGAGCCAGTTAATTAATAAATAATAAACAATGACAAAAAATTATAAAAAATATAAAGAAATAAAGAAATGCATAAATAAAATCAATAAGTATATTAATCGATTCATTCATGAAATAAATAAATACTGAATGCAGAAATAAGTAAATAAATAAACTAATTAATTAATTAATAAAAGCAAGCATAAAATGCAGTCAATTAGTAGATGCCACTTTGTTTTGGCATCATGACATTTAGCAAATATGTCTATTATATAAATAAAAGTTGTGCAAGGGAAATATTAACAAAAAAATATAATATTAACATAATATTAAAATATCAGAAGGGAAAAAATGGTCAAAATTATTTTTTTCTAAGAAAAAAAACTATAACGTGCACTCCATCCATGTGCACTTTTATCAGCTGTCGTATATTATAAAGTTGCAGTTCATTATTATATTATTAATTAATAATATGTAGTCATCATTATTGCATGTTATTATATTGTCTTATTCAGTTTGTAGCTTTGTTTTGCTTTTACACTGGTACGCCTGCACATGTGTTCCAAACCACACGAAGGAATCCGGAAGAATATGCTGTGGGCGGAGCTGAACGGTGAGCGCCTCGTCTGATTGGCTGACGGATTGGGCGGTGATGCTCGTTGACCAATCGCGCGTTGTCGGAAGTGTTCGGCACAGTTCGGTTGTGGAGGCGGAGCGCAACGCGTGTGGATGGAGCGCTTGATGCTTTTCTTCACCGGTGAGTGTTTGAATAAAGAAATCAAATAAGCACGACGTTTTTTTGTAATGTGGTGTGTGTTATGGCGTTTATTTTTCGTTATATAAAGAGCCATATGTGGGAAAAACATAACATTATAGGTTTCTATTGCAGCGCTTTCTGGCGACTGTTTATAATCGAAGAGCAAAAACACGAGACGTTCTCATGCGTTTATGTTTGATATAAGTGATAGTATTCGCATTCTGTGATGTCATATTGGTAACCATGCTGTATATGGATATACTTGAGAAAATATTTCCTTGTAACCATATTTTTCTACCATAAAAATAAAAAAGCCATATGTACTGTTGTTATTCCCTGTGTTATGGTACAGTATTAAATGGTAATAGGGTACTGCATGATGATTATGGAATCTCCTTTTCACAGCTTTCATAAATTAATCAAATTAATTGATACAATTTATTTATTTATTCATTTATTTATTTCGTTTTCTAGTTCTAACACAATTATTTGTTAAGGATCATGTGACACCAAAGGCTGAAGTAATGATGCTGAAAATTCAGATTTGCATCACAAGAATAAATGATATTTTTATAATTATATTATATTTATATTCTTACTTTAAATTTCTATAATATTTAATTTTTTTTACTGTATAAGAAAAAAAAACAGTAAATGCAGAAGGAAACATTACAAGAATCGCACCAAACACAAACTTCTGAACACTGATGAATATTTTTTTATTATTTATATTATTTATTAACTATTTGACAATCTGGAATATCAGGGTGCAATAAATAAATAAATAAATAAATAAAATTGAGAAAATCACATTTAAAGCTGTCCACATTTAAAGCTGTCCATTTAAAAAATGATTTTCACGAAATATGCTTAATGATTTTTGGCATAAAAGAAAATCAATAATTTTGACCTCTACAATGTATTGTTGGCTATTGCTACAAATAAGACTGGTTTTGTGTTCTAGGGTCACATTACATAAATGCAATAATCATAATTTTCTGGTTTTATTTATAGCTGGTTTGAGCACGTGGAAATAATATACAGATATGTCAGATTTATTAACATATATGCATTATGTGTAACGAAAACTGTTTGTTTTGATGTAGGAGACCAGATGGTCCGTTCCTGCTGCTGTTAGGAGACAGAATGACCTCAACGCTTTCCTACTCACAGAAACACAAAATGCATGTCAGCATCAACTTGAAGATGTGTCTGGAGTGACCGAATTCGTTCAGCATCCATTCGTTTCTCAGTACCCAGCATGGACTTCCTGCAGATGAAGCACCTGAAGAGGAAGAGGAAGAGCAACTACAGCGTGAAGGAGACTCAGACTCTGATCCGCGAGATCCACAAGCGGCGTGAGATCTTGTTCTCCCGCCAGCAGAACATGGCCATCAACGAGCTGAAGCGGCGAGCGTGGGAGGAGGTGGCTGACAGCGTGAACGCTCTGGGCGAGGGCGAGCTGCGCACGGCGGCCGAGGTCAAGCGGCGCTATCTGGACTGGCGCGCGTTGATGAAACGAAAGCAACTTCAGGCCGAGCTGGCGTCGGGATTGAAGCAGGAGTTTGAAGCTTCGTCTCCCGATAATGATGCGTCTCTGGGTGGCGGCGATCAGTCGCTGGACCTCAGTGGGTTTTCCAAAGACTCGTCGTGCGACTGGCAGGACCTGACGGACCTCGGGGAGCCCAGCACACACATTCCTGGAGTCAAAATAGAGGACGACGAGGCCTGCAACTACAGAGTATGTACTAGACCTTTTCATTTCAACTTTTATCAGATTGTTTCCTGCTTTGGTTGAAGTAGTCCTCACAAGAAATTCCTTTTTTTTTTTTTTCAGCAAGGATGCATTTGAAATTCTATTCTGTGAATTTTAAAATGTATCAGTTTCCACACAGCAGTATTGATAATAATCAGAAATGTTTCTTGAGCAGCAAATCTGCATATTAGAATGATGTCTGAAGATCATGTGACACTGAAGACTGGAGGAATGATGCTGAAAATACAGCTGTGCATCACAGAAATAAATGACATTTTACATGATATTCACATAGAAAACACTTATTTTAAATTGTAAGAATATTTCACAATTTTACAGTTTTTATTGTATTTTTCATCAAATTAATTCAGCCTTGGTGAGCAGAAGAGACCTCTTTGAAGATAAAAAAAAAAAGAAACGCAAAAAAAAATATTCAGAAAAAAAATATTTAAAAAAATCAGTAATTTTGCATGGCTGTTTGGATGCCGTAAAACACCCAAAACTAGGTTAAAGTTAGCATTTTCTTCAGTCACTGTGTTGTAATTATTACCCTAAAATCAGGATTGGGCATAAAATAATGTCTTATAATTGAAAACAGGCTGAGAATTAAACAAGTACTTATAATCAGTCTTATAAGAAGACAGGAATCACGTCTTTGTGGGATTTTTTAAGAGTAAATACAAAACAGCTTCTCATTACAAACACTTTGATGCTTCGAAATGCATCATGTTTTGTGCATACAGCCATCATTTTTTCAATCAGCACCTCAAAAATAATAAGAAACCATTATTGAATATCATTCCTGAAATATTATGCACACTGAAAAAAATAATACTACGTTTTTTTTAAGGTAAGTGGTTGCAAACAATTTATTTTAGCTACATTTAATAAAAATAAATAATAAAATGTGCTGAAAGTTACTCAACTAAATTTATTTAAATGTAGCTAAAATAAATTGATTGCAACCATGTACCTTAATTTTTATTTTAAAAACATTTCAGTGCAGAAATGAATTCATTTTAATTCATTTTAATTTTAATTGAAATACCTACTCATGCAAGTTAACCTTAAACATTTTTCTCTAAAATCATGCTATGAGGAAACAAATCTACTCAATAAGTGCTTGGCCTCATACTTGCTGCTGACTTTGTGTCTGTCTAGTTGGAGGCGGATGTTGGAGAAGGTGGTGAGGGTGAGGAGGACGATGAAGACTGTTTTCCCTCAATCCTCCCTGATATGGACCGTGAGGGCAGAGTTCCTGAAGTCTTCGCTCACATCGATGAATTCGGCATGCTGAGCTCCACGAAGCCTGTGTTAGGATCGGCGGCGACTCGAGACCTGGGACTCGGAGTCGGGGGCTCGTCCGGGATGGGCGGAGCTGGATTGGAGAACACAAATCTGCTGGTGGCGCTGGAGAGACAGAGACTGGACCTGGAGAAACACCGCTTACAGGTGGAGTCCGAACGGCTGCAGGTGGAGAAAGAGCGCCTCCTGGTGGAGAAGGAGCGGTTGAGGCAGGGCGAGGTGGAGAGGGAGCGGCTGCAGCTGGAGAAGGAGCGTCTGCAGGTGGAGCGAGAACGATTGCGTCTGCAGCTGCAACAGAACACGCCCCTCCAGCAGAGCCCCGCCCCCTCGACATCTGTAGCCACACCCACCACATCATCCTCTGCCCCCTCGTCGTCCTCATTGGATGGAGAGAAAGACAGGAAGCTGGCTTGGCCAATGGCGGTGGATCTAGAGGCGGAGAAGCTGAAGTTAGAGAAAGAGCGCCTCCTGCTGGAGAAGGAGAGACTGCAGTTCTTCAAGTTTGAGTCGGGAAGACTGCAGATTGAGAAAGAGCGCCTTCAGGTGGAGAAAGAAAGGCTGCAGCTTCATAAAGATGGACAACAGATGGCGCTGCACTCGTGAAACATCATAGATACAGCCCATTAGAGAAAGATTGTTACCATAGTTATCTATTCATTTCTATTGGGAAAAATTCTAATGTGTCTTATGCACTTTAAATAAAGCAAAAAAAAAATATATATATATAAAACGTATATTTATCAGATATTTGAAAACGGAAAAAGTCAAGCAATGATTGTGAGAAGTTTAGAAACAAGATGCATGTGCACTCAGTTTTGAATATTTGCAGCAGTAGACTGTGCATTTTTAAATATAAGTATGAAATATGATAAATGAATGTCATAAAATTACCTCATTGCACAGAAAAGCAGAAGAAAACTGTGATTGTACATGCGTCTTTTATCATGTTGATGCTGAATTGCTTGTATTCGCTAAAAACAAACAAACAAAAAACGTTAATCGACAAAATAATAATATATAAATATTAGATGAAAAACTTAAAAAAAATTTTTTTTAAGTAAACATTGAATATTTAAATTAAAATAGCTAACTTTAAATTAAAACTGAAATAAAAATTGTGAATACTATAATAATATATAAATAAAACTAATTACACATTTTGTATTTCAGCCTTTTATATTTAATTAACAGAAAAAAACTTCTATTTGCTTTATTTGAAGTGCAAAAACCACACTTTTTGGTGCTTTCTTTTTTAAAAATAGCCAAATAATAATAGTTTTTCACTAAAGAAATGAATAGATATCTATGGTAAACTGTTTCTGGCTGTATCTATAGATCAGATCAGCCCACATGATTGCCTTCTACTCATGTAATAAGTGATGTTTTAACGCTGATTCGGTTGAGTATTGATATCTCATAGAAATTTATGCAGAAATATCTGAACGTATTTGTCACATAATATAAAAAGAAAAGAAACTTCTGATTACAACATGTTATGTACTTAGTTACTATACCGTGTTTAATGTACGGGGTAAAACCGAGAGCTAAAAAAGAGTTGGATTGTATAAGGGCTCTTATAAGCAGCTGTGTTCACACTACAGCATGGATGGGGACCAAATCTGAGGCCTTATTTATGCTGAATTATCATATGTTCTTAAATACGTGATTGTTTTGAAATAATCAGGTTTTTTTCTGGTCTATCTTGAGGTCAGTCACTGAAATAAGCTTAACGAACGCATATAAATGTGTTCGTAAAACCATAGGTGCTTGGATTCAGTTTTGCTTAATCACACTCACAAACATGAAGGTGAACAGTCAAGGCAAAAATCTACATAAGATTTATTTTATATTTTACCCCAAAATCAAGATAAAATTATATATATATATATTAGGACAAGCTGAAAATTGATCTTTAAAATGTAGATGAGTTTGTTTCTTTATTGGAACAGATTTGGAGAAATGTAGCATTGTAGTGCTACAGTGAATGGGTGCCGTCAGTGAACTGTTGTTTCTGGCCAAAATATGGGTCCGTAATCCATATTAATGCTTCCTGCAGTGAAAAAGACAATCTCCTGTTGTCTCTCGCATCAAAATCTTTCTCCGCTGATTCAGAAGTGACCACTCTTATTATAGATTATGGTTTGAAGTTAAAACATCTTAATGATAGCTTTGCTTACAGATACACAGCTTTTGTCTTCTCCAGATGTTCACTGATGAACAAGAGTGCTGTGGATTATTGTGATGTTTTTATCAGCTGTTTGGACTCTCATTCTGACGGCACCCATTCACTGCAGAGCATCCATTGATGAGACACTGATGCAGTGCTACATTTCTCCAAACCTGATGAAGAAACAAACTCATCTAGATCTCTGATGAACTGAGAGTGAGTACTTTTTCAGCAAAATTGCATTTTTGGAACAAGTGATTCTTTAAAGTGTTATTTCCTTGAAAACCTTTCTGTAGTGTCTGGATGTTTTTTCTTTTGATTTTGAGGTGAAATATGTTCTTCTTCACAGGTTTCGTGAGATTTCCTCATGAAGGCCTGTATTGTGAATGTAGTTAGTGTTTATGAGTGTGTGTGTGTGTGTTCTCTTACAGTTGTTTTCAGGTCTTGATGATCCAGAAGTGCAGATGTTGAGTGCTGATTGGTTTTGTGATCCCTGCATACATTTTTGCATCTTATCCAAAGCAATTTACATTGCACTAAAGGTATACTGTACATTTTTTACCATTTCGTGATCACATGCCTTAGGAGTTTCATTCTAGAGCTCTAAGGCCTGTTTCACACATAAGCAGTGCATATACTTGTTTTGGCAAATAGAGTTTAAATTCTAGGCCTTTTTTTAATCTGCGAGTAATATAAGCATACTGAATTTTAGCAGAAAACATGGTGAAAATGATATGTGAACATTTTTATTGGCATGACCCTTTACAAGAGGCTTTTCCTTTGAATCATCTGGATTCAGTCCAGTTTACGTTGCAATTTACTTCAATTTGCATGTAAAACTTGCTATGTTTTTCCAAAAAAATGGAAATGCATGTGCTGTTTTGTAACATGCAGACACTGAATAACATACAAAATCAATCAGCATGTTCACGCTGCTCGACAAACAAAAGTAGGAGGAAAGTACTCCATGTATAAACCCAGAAATCACTTTTATGTATAGATTTGCAGCAGAAAACACTCACGGTTCAGTTCAGCTTCTCTCTGCATTTCTCTAATCAAGTGGAAGACCAAAGCTGTGCTGTCTGGTGACACGTTTTTTTCATTGGATCTCCATTCAATATGTTTTCACGCTCAGATGAAGGTTGAGTATTTAAAGATAAAAGGTTTTATGGGTGTTTAGTGTTTGTGAGCTGGTACTGTCGATGTTGATTGACACGGAAAGGAGTGTTTTGTTGTACTGTGTGTGCATTATGGTGAATAAATGGTGTGTGTGTGTGTGTTTGAGAGTGTTTTAAATGTATGTTCCTGATGTAGCAAAGCACAGAAAATAAACAGAATTTAAAGTATTGAAACGGCTTAATGAACCCAGTTTTCCTTCCTTTCTGTTTGTTTCCTGTTCAAGTGAGATGTACACATTCTAAACTAGTTGTTTTTGTAGTTTAATTTCAATAAACGGTGAGGAAAGTAGTTTTATAGTGATAGTTCTTCATTCAAAACATTAAGGAAACATGGCCTATATTTTCTCTTCTGTGGTCACCAAGGCTGCATTTATTTAATCAAAAAAACTAATATTGTGAAATATTATTACAATTTCAAATACCTGTTTTCTATGTGAGTATATTGTAAAATATAATTTATTCCTGGGTTGCAATGCTGAATTTTCAGCAGCATTACTCCAGTCTTCAGTGTCACATGATGGAATGGATGTTGTTGAGATTCTAAATGAGTTGTTTTTGCCGTTTAATTTCAATAATTAGTCGTTTTGAACCATTTTTGTGTTAGTTTCATAGTACAATACTCATGTGACACAGGACTACAGATCTAGTCTTAAGTCTCTGGGGTATATTTGTAGCAATAGCCAAAAATACAATGTATGGGTCAAAATTATTACTATGAATATTATCCATCATGGTTGAGATCATGTTGCATGAAGATATTTCGTAAATTTCCTACCGTAGATATATCAAAACTTTTACATGATTTTCAAATAGTTGTATCTAAGCCAAAAATGTGTCAGATCCTAACAAACCACACATCAATGGAAAGCTCATTTATTCATCTTCCAGAGGATGCATTAATCTCAGTTTGTGAAAAATGTACTCTTGTGTCTGGTTTTGTGGTCTATGGTCATATATGGTTTATATTTTTTCTCTGAATAATGTGTTGAGCCCAATTCCACATTTATAGAAACATTATTTCGAATGCTTTAAAGTAAACTCATCATGATGCATCTGCTTTCTGATGAAAGGATGGCTTCTGTACATGATATAAACACTTAGAAATGATCCCAACGCTGAAGTCAGCAAGTGTTTTTTATAGAAATGTCATGATATTCTTTATTATGTTCCTGCTCTGAACTCGCTGTGATTCAGCTCTGATCACTAGTGTCTGAAGCTCACCGAATGTCTGAATTTCTAACAGAAATATTTGTGTTCGTCCAAAATAAAGCCCATGGGACTGTAACCGAGGAGTCTGGGAGATGGAGACGAGTTTAGTAAACAGCGTCTGAAGATGTGAGTCTCCAGAGATCTCCGGATTTCCTCCCGATGAAAGCGAGCCTCAGATGTGTCTGTCTGTAAGTGAGAATGAGCGAGATCTGGCTGTCAGATTGCTCTGTCTTTTTATCTAATACTGTTTTATAAAGTCTGGATTAAACCTCAACCGTCGTCAGCGGAAATATGTTGATGTCTACAGTAATTTCTTCTGGTTCCTCAAAGAACCCTCTTGATTTTAAGATCCAAGGCTCTTGAGTTATTCCTTTGTATTTTACATTTGGTGTTTAGGTAGTCTTTCGTCTTGGTAAAAATGTGTTTTGGAATATGCTAGCTGGTTTCTAGGCTGGAAGTTAACTGGGCAAAGCTAGTAGACCATCTTTGACGAGAAACAAGCCAGTTTAAGATATCCAAGGTGTTTTTGGAGAATGATGTCTGTTGAATGTTAATAAGCCAATGCTGACGTGTCAGGCTTGTTGAGATAGACACATTCATGTTTTAAAACATGGTCTACTAACTTTGTGACCAGTCAAGACTAGATAGAAACTATGACTAAAGAACTTGTGAAGAACTACAACTGGTTTATCACCTGTGAACATCACAACTGGAACATCACACCGAGTTCAATTACTTAATAACCCCAATTAAATAATCTTTTTTCAGCTAAATGAACATTGCCCAATTTTTTTTTTTTTTTTTTTTTTTTTTTTTTACAGTGGGCCACTAGTTAAAATACTTTCAATTTAACCAGATCAATGGCAAAGTTAGCTCTAGGGTTGCAAAAAGTGGAAAATTTCTAATTAAATTTCTGAAATATTCCAGAAATTTTGGAAACTTTCCAGGATTTTTGGGGAATATTCCAATAGTTTTTTTTTTTTTTTAAGTCTCTGAAAATGTTTCACCCCTTTGCAACCCTAGTCAGCAAGTAAACCATTTGCAGGTTGGTTTCCACACAATGTAGAAACACTTCCAACACTTGGTTTTGATGGCGTCTCAATCAGCCTGAATCATCAGCACTGACTTAATTGCTAGCCATTAAAAACCTCTTAAACTAGCATAAACAGTTGTCTTGATGTTCACAAGTTCTCCAGTTTCTTTTACAGTCAAGCAACTTTACATTTTGCAATTCTATGATCATTTTGGACATGGGAGAACACTTTCCAGCCAATAATTTCACCTCTCCAAAACAGTTTTGACTGAAAATTAATTGTTTGTTTGTTTTTTTCTCATTCGCCGAACATTTTCAGTCAGTGGAATTATGGCGCATTACTAAATTTAACATTAAAAAGTATGAGTGACTTACAACAAAAGTTGTTGGTTGGCCTATGTGTTGCATTTTAATGAACACTATACCTTAATTTCTCATCTTTTTCAATTTTTAAGTATATTTTTAGTTTCCACAGAGGTAGAAACAGATATAAATGATGACAGAATGATAATTTAAGGCTGAGCTGTTATTACAACTCCATTGGCATCAGATAAACCAAGGTCATGTTTCAATCACACAGTCTGAACGAATGCAAAGAAAACAAAAAGTATCGTATACATGTTCCAGTTTTATTTGAATTGGTGAGTACAAAGAGAAAAACAAAAGAACGCAAAAACAAAACCGAACACCGAAGGTGAGAATCGTGTGCGATGCGATGCAGTGTGGCGTTCACATCCTACACTCGTGTGTTTGTGCGAAATGTGAAATGCGTGGACATTCATTAAAGACAAAGACACTTACACACTGCGTTACATCAGTTATCAAAACAACTGTTAACAGAACAGATGCCATGGTCTCACATGTTTTAGTTCAGATGTCCCTCTATTATATTCTGTATATATATATATATATATAATACTGTGTGTATATAAAAGATCTTTTAATTACAAGTCATGTCTCCCTATTGTCATTATTGCAATGATTTATTATCTAAGATGCTTTATAAAAGATTCATGTTCAGCTTTTACTACTGGTCTATTTACATTTCAGTCCAAAAAGCAAGCGGCCCATGGCGGCGTCTTGAAGAAATCCTGTCAAGATGATAAAAGGTGTTTCCTTCGTCCCCCTTCGTGGCTCCTGAGAGAATATCTACATAGAGTTTAGTAGCTAGTGAGTTTGGGCCGTAAATAAGTGATTTTATACAAGTTCGCTGATGTCAGGAAAGCGTGGCTAATGTCTCTACATTTACAGTTTACTGGTCGTGATTTTTCATCTGGTATGTGAAGGTGTTCGTCCCCAAAGTTAGGATAAGGCATCATGGATCCTTGATGCTCGCCAAGCGTTTGTATCCATGCCGTCCCGGCTCATTTACAATTGTTGACGTCTTTTCCGAGAGCTGCAAGAGTGCGTTATCAGGTTAGTCGTGTTTCGAGCTGGCGACGGCGTGTTCTTCTGCCGTGGTTTGCGTGATATCTGAACTTCAGTAGAGGGGTAAGATGGTTTAAGGCACAAGGTGAGTTTTTGGTTTCTATGGGAGGTTGGAGGACACCACGGCGAGGGCGGGGCCATGTCGGAAGGAGGGGCCAGAGTGCACGGCCTTAGGGCAGTCTGGCGTCAGGACACGCCCATTTTCCCCCAGGCTGCCCGTGATTGACAAGCGGGCCTTGTTTCTCATGGCTTCCGAGAAGGTGAGCTAGAGAAGGGGGCGGGACGAGAGGCGGAGTCAGAACACTTGGAACTCTCTGGGGAGGGGAAACAATATATGCAAATGACACAGTGACGTCACAACGGAATCACGCGACACATTCACATCGACAGAACGGAGGAAAAAGCTCAAGGCCGCCACACACAAATACATAAAACATCTCAAAATGTACAACACGGCTAGACATCTGCATTTCTAACGCCAGCATGCAGCCCTTCGCTCATGTTCCCGCTAAATCTAGGGTTTGTATTGTACATTGTCTCATAACAGTCAACACTTTATATGGTCACACTGCTAATGTTTCGTAAGCTTGGGGTTTGGAGGTCAGTCGGATAATATTCAGTATCAGTATAGCATTATAGATTGGTTTGTTGATGTCGCCCACAACAAAAGAAAGAACGCAACCAAACATCATTAAACCAACAGCTGTTTGATCTATAATGCACTACATGTACCAAATAATGCAATGCGTATAACTGCTGTCTATAGCGGCGGATCTCAGCTGGTTTTGGTTTTATACCAAAGTTGTTTATTATTTTTAACCCTTGCATTATCTTGTGCATCAGTTGGGGTTTTGAGTTGTCGGAAATACTGTTTAACCCATATTGTTAACCAATACTGGTTACAATATATACAAAAACAATTTGTATTACTTATAATAATAGAAAAACTTTAACATATTAAATAGAAATATAATTATAATACAAAAAAATCGAAGATAATTGGATCCATTACGTGATAGCGTGCATTTGGGAAGTTCGTGCATTTTAATTTTCACTGAGAATTGAACCCATGATTTTGGACTTTGCGAGTGCCATGCTTTTTATTCACAGATTGAGGGATTTTCCACACTTTAGTTTAAAAAACAAAACTGTAAAAAAAAACAAAAAAAAAACAATGGTACTGTTAATGGAAAAAAAGTATGTTATGTACAGTTTTAAAAAGACGTGTTTGCATGCTTATTTTTCAGTGTAAGAACTATTAATGTTAAAGATTTACTATTTTGTATGTTGATTTATAGAAGATTTACTATATTTTTGTTTCCCATAGTGAGATTCTTGGTAAATTATACTAAATCCATTTAGAATCCTAAAGATCCTACCTAGAATTTTTTATGTAATGCAAGGGTTAATCAGTGTGTTTGTTGCATAAATAACATGCCTAAGTGGCTATTTTAATAGCAAGACAAAACTTTTTAAAACAGATTTATCCAAAAAAGTTGAATTCGATGCTTTTTTGAAAGTGATTCGATTTATTAAGAAGATTGTGTGATTATTTGCATGCTATTATTTTCATTAAGCATTGCTTTTGTCCATCGAAATGAGCCAGTTGAGATCCACCGGTCTATAGCAGAGAGCTAACATCTCTAAATAACAATTAAATGAGCAGCATTCCTTTATAAAGTGTTTGAAGGTTGCATACTAAGATGTTACTAATTTAAGCTCCTAATGCAATATGGCAGCTTTGTCCGTGTGTGTGTGTGTGTGTTTGTGCATCTTGTGCCGTTTGTTTTAATGCAGGTGTCTGAAACAGAAAGCCAACAGTGCAAAAACACCAGCAACTGCAGCCAGGAAGACCAAACCAGTGCAATCCCGACACGTTCTAGTCAAAGCAGATGCCATACGAAAAAACAAAGCAAAGAACGACAGGCGACAGAAATGAAGGGGTCTCTTTCAGAAGTGAAGAAAGCAAGAAGGAACGTAAGTAAACGGAGGGATGGGAAGCTGTCACAACATTAGCGGACGTCTGCTGCAGCTATATGACAGACGAGGCTCAGGTCGAACCCCTGCGACCGCAAGCAGGCTTTCTGTCCTACCCCTATATCTTTACTGCGTCAGAGCCGTACACGTTGTATCCCTCTCTATAAGTGGCTAAGTTCTGCACACTGTGCGTTGGGCTGGGAGCAGGGCTAAAATTTAGTTCGGCCGATTCCACCTTCAGTTTCTTGGCCTCGGCGCGGGACTTATAGCAAAACTCGACCAGGGCCACCAGCATGGCCAGACCCAGGCCGCCCACCAGGATGTAGAAAACCCCCGCCACGTTGCTCAAGCTCAGCGCCTGCGAGCTCTTGTCCTGGAGGCGAGAGGGATTCGAGGGAGAAAAGAGAGCGTTAGAGAGGCAGGAAGTGGCACATTTACACATGACAGATATTCAATTACAGTTCATAATATAATGCAATCAGCTTGAATCACTGGTGCCATGGATTTAACAGCATTGCATTGTTCTGTTACAGACAGAATGAAATCCAGTGTCATTTAGATTTCAAACATGAACAGATGAGCTACGATTTAATATGAATTTATAAGTTTTGCTTAGTTTGCTCTGTGATCTCTAAATGACTGTATAGTTAAATTCTTTACACTTCTAAAAATATGCTTAAAATGCATTTAATATATCAAACTATGAAAAATATTTAGTTGCAGCAAATTATTTAATTATCTAAAAAATCGTGCATTAAAATAATAATTAAATATTTCTCATGTTTTGAAAAAAAGTAACTTAACGTCTGTTTTACACAGTATATCGTTTTATATTTATTTAAAAAAAATGCATGCAAGTGAATATATCAAACTGTGAAAATATTTCATTAATGTAAATTATTTCATTATTATGTACAAGATAATGTGTATAATTTATTATTTTAAGTATTAAGGAATAAGTTGTTATTTAAATAATTATTAAATAAATTAAACATGTTTTTCTATTTTGATCCATGCATTGTAAACACATTTTGTACATTTTTATTAAAATAATATACATATATATTTCATATTTCTTTTATCTTTTGGACGATCTGGATCAGTATTCGAAAAAAGGCACCTCGTACCTTACTAAATTACTGTATTTTATTTTTATTGAAATAATTATGTAAAAACTATCAAAATTGTTTACTTAAAATATTGATAATATTAAAAATCCTTATTTTTATAGAAATTTGCGCTCTATGAGTTAAAAATAGCTGTATGAAATCTTTTACAACCATGAATTCTGTTGACCTTAAGAATTTGGAGGGGGAAAAATAATACATGTAACTTATATGTATTTCTGTATACTTCTATTCAAATGTAAAATGTAAAATGTAAAAAATGCATTTAAATTACAAAAATCTATGAAACTGGGGAAAGTATTTAATTAATAATTTAATAATATTAATTATTTTTTAAATAATTGAAATTTTTAAATTATTAAGCAAATGGTTTAGTGTCATGATATTTTTAAAACATCATTTAATAGAATCTGGCTCTCTCTAAAATGGCATGAAATCGCTTTATGAAATGTTTTACAGCCATAATGTGTTTCTACCGACACCCCTGAAGTTATCCGAGTGAACAAGTGAATATTATGGCACTGTAGTCTTTCTAATAGTGCAATATTCTCTCCATAAAAGCTGCGTTCTACAAATAATCAACACTATTATGAAGTCATGAAAGGGTCTTACTGTAATCATGACATCATGGTGCAGCATTCTTGTATTGTGATGTCACAATGTTGCATTCTAATAGCTCTACTTTACTTTTCCTGAGTTAAGTAAATCTTTAAAAAATCTGTATGATGATGACAGCGATATTTTAAGACTGTTGTCATCTTTTTTTCTTTCTGAAAACAATTCACTTTGATTCCATGAGAGTATTTGTGTTTTTCAGAGCTGCGGTTTTCAGGTTTGCTTGTGGTTTTCCGTCTGGAAACTGACCTTACTTCCCGAGTCCTTGGGTCCGCACTCGCCCTTATCGTACCACCATTTATTTTTGAGTTTGTCTAGCACTCCTGCTTCACTCAGTTTCAACACTGCCAGGTTTACCGGCGTTCTTCTCAGAGAGAATAACATAAATAACATCATAGGCCATGTTATTTTATGTTATTAGATTACAATACATCATGGCACACAGCAGCACAGGAAGTGATGAAGCCGAGGTCCCATCGAGTACACGTGTGTGAGCTCATACATGTGTGTGTGTGTGTGTGTGTGTGTGTGTGTGGAGCCACAGACGTATGGATGGGATCTCGCTCCATTGCTTCAGGCAACAGACACATACTGCCTTGATTTTATTATCAAAACACAAACAATTACTGCTAATCCAGAACTATTGGCTCATCACAACAGCTCAGAGCAAAGAGGGTGTGTGACGACAGGCCCAGATTCAAAATATCAAATATTTAATATTTGTAAGATTTAACAACAAGCATAAGTTATAAAATAAAGTGATCTTTAGTTTTTTTTTTTTTAATTAATGTTATTTTCTTATAAATGTATATGTGTGTGTGTGTGTTTTTAACATTTAAAACATGTTATGCATGCTATGCACATTTTTTTTAAATAGTTTATATTATATTTTTTTTTATAATAATAAACAAGTTATAACACAATTTTATATATATAGATATTGATTGTAAATTTTATAATTTTTTTCTAATTACATTTTTTATTTAACTTGACTCAAATTGTTTATTATAATAATTTGTATTATAATCGCTCAAGATTTTTTATTGTTTCACATTAATCAAGTTTTTTAAGTTAATGTTAATTTTTCAGTAATGTTTTTTTTTTACTTTTTTCAAATCAGTACATAATATATAAAAAGTATTCATATTACATATATGCTGTTTTTCCAATTGTAATTGCAAATGTTTTCCCAATTTAGCTTAGTAGTATATTTATCTTACATATCGATAATTTTTTTAAAAATTAATTTCAATACATATATATATGTGTGTGTGTGTGTGTGTGTGTGTGTGTGTGTGTGTCTAACTTCTGTGCAGTTACAGCCCTGATACAAATCTTTTAGCAAATATTTCTGTTCTGACAGTAATTGCTTTTATTTCCAGTGTGTTTCTCCTTTGACATATTTATCGGCGTGTCTCTCGTTGTTGGCCGGCGAGGGCCGTCGTGTCAGGGCAGATGTCTCTGTTGCATCACATTGTCGTCTTTTTTTTACCACTCCTCTGCGTGTCATTGGTGGCTAACCTTCGAGTCCCCGCCCCCGCTGCCACATTCGCCCTTGTCGTACCACCATTTATTTTTCAATTTGTCCAACAGGCCCTGCTCATTCAGCTTTAACACGGCCAGGTTTACGGCATTTCTTCAACAAACCATAAACATCACATGAGAGCGGGCCGCACGCAGCCCGGGTCAGACGACACAAAACAAACAGAAAACAAGAGAGAACATAAGAGAGGCTCGTGGAAGGCAGCTGCTGTTAATGAGGACTATTATGGGATGCTTTTCTCTCTCTTTCACTCTCATTTTATTCCATCTGTCTATCAAACAGTAGCGTAGTAGCTACTATTTACTGAGAAAATATCATAGGATATAGGCCCTAAATGAGTTAAATTAATCAATATTGTCCACTGTTGAATATAATGTCAATTTAACAACATTCCTCAAAAATTTTCTGCAATTTATTTTGGTATTGAGCTTTCTGGGACTATATTTTTTGTCGCGAAGCTCCGCCCACTATTTCAAGCTCCGCCCAGACGCGACGCGATACGCACTGATTGACGGGATTAAATGGTTTCTATCGCGGATGTTGGAACAACAACAACCTACAATCTATGACCATGATAATCTCAGGTAATGATTATGTGTGTTATGGCAATATTAAAAAGCCCTAACATGTCATTATATGTTTTGTTTGTGAGTAGAATTGACCTTCGCTACGCCCCGCCCCGCCCCTTATTTCAAGCCCCGCCCACACGTGACGCGCGCGCAACTAGCTCGGAGAATTAAACAACAACCAAGCTATGATGATGACAATCTCAGGTAATTATGATGTGCTTTATTTAATCTTAAAAGTCTCTAATTTGAGTTAAATTATTTGCTAACAGTCAAATGACAATTTAAAATTTACCTCACATCATGAAAATAAATAAAGGAAACGAGAAGATTTCAACTGTTAACTTGATGTGAACACACACAAGTGCATTCTATGAAAAAAATAATTTCAGTAGCTCAAAAGCATGTGTTTTTAATAATAAAAATGTCTAAATGACTACTTATCCATGTAATCACAAGTTCAGTGTGCTTCCAGAAATAGCCCCGCCCATACGATCTTCTGATTGGCTGTGATATTTGATTGATTCGTGGTCTTATAGAATGTCCAACAGGAATTTAACTTGAGGTTTCTATGAACACTGTAATTTTAAGCAAAACGTGAAACTGAAATTGGATGTTTTTCTCACAAATGTGAGAATTTTATCTGCTGTTTTTCATTGAAGAAAATTGAACAGCGGCCAACCATTTGTGTGCCTGCATATCAAAACTGACACTTATTTCGAGTGTAAATATAGACTGAGACTCTTACTGACATCAGAGGGAATAAATGAGAGAGAGAAACAGATGTGAGAGAAACATCCTCAGTGTTTCCACAAGTATGTCACATTTGATGAAGAAATGAAAAATACTGATGATAATATGAAGCACTTTATGCTGCACAGGGAAAAAGGCAATTGTCACCAATTTTACCACCACGATGTGACATATTTATGATTTGCAGAACAAGAAAAAATGTAGAGTGGGACTTGATTTGATTCATAAACTCATGAAATAGACTGGATTGTGCATTCATAAATAATAGCTAATTCATAATATTCATAAAATTCATAATAGCTAGTGTCAGTAATGGTTTTTATGTTTACTTTTAATAAGTTACTTCTACCTGCATTGAAAAACGTGATTTTCTAGTATTTTTTGTCTTGTTTTCAATGATAAATGTGTAAAATTCTTAAATCAAGATATATTTACTTAAATAGTAAATTTACTTAAAATATTGAGTCTTGTTTTTTGAAAAAAAAAAAAAAAATGTAGTTATTATAATAATTGTTTTTCTTAAAACAAGATAACAAAATGTGTCTATACTTGAAAACAAGATACAAAAACACTGATGAAGATAAATATTTTTTTCTTGTTTTTTTTTTTTTTGCTGTGCGCTCAAAAATAACTTTCATTAGTGCACAACATAATGTTTTTAGTTAATAAGGACATTTTTATTTAATTGTTCTTTTGGATATTACCATAGGAATACTAAATGTTTTGCATTGTACATCCTGCATGCTATATATGCTATTCAGCAGTATATACTATGCAGCACGCCAGTATTCACATCCATTGTTTTGTTTTTCAAACCTGTGTGGAGACTCAAACTGTGCAGTGTCTTTCATCTAAAACCTCTCCAACATCTCATCTGTGGGAACTGTGTAATTTGTTTCTTCATGTTAACGTATTTGGAGAAATAAAGCATTGCATCATTTACTCACTAATGGATGCATTGCAGTGAATGGGTGCCGTCAAAATGAGAGTCCAAACAGTTGATAAAAACATCACAATAATCCACAAGTAATCCGCAGCACTCCAGTCCATCAATTAACGTAACCAAAAGCTGTATGTTTGTAAGAAACAAATCAATCATAAGAAGTTTTTAACTTCAGATCATTTTTAAATCCATATTAATAATGTAAACACTAGCCACATGTCTTCCCTCTCTTAGGAAGAACTGAATCTCCACACAAGTCAAAATTGATAAGATAATTATTTCAATTCACATATACGTCATAACAGCACATTTCTAGTCATTATTATGTATGTTTAAAGACAACATGAATTAACATTTTCAGCACATTTAGCTTCCAAAAGACTAGTGATCTGCATCTTAGAATGATTTCTGAAGATCACTGAAGCCTGGAGGAATGATGCTGAAAATACAGCTGCGCATCACAGAAATAAATTATATTTGAATAGATATCCACATAGAAAACTGATATTTTAAACTGTAATAATATTTCAGAATATTACAGCTTTTACAGTATTTTTGATCTAATAAATTTAGCCTCATTAAGACTTATTTCACAAACATTAAACAATCTTTTGAACGGTAGTGTATATAATGTGTAAGGATGCATAATGCTCAATAAAAGGACATTATTTATGCTCGGCAGTAAATATACATTTCATGTTGTCTTTAGAAACCTTTCACATTCCGAAGATGGCGTGGTGTAAAACATGCTGATAGTTTTATGCACGAACAGTGAAGGAGATGAGAAATAATACAGGCTTGATGAGAAGAAATGAGCAACATGAAACATGCGTTTACCTGAGCGCCGCTTCTGTGGAGGAAGAACAAAGTTAAACACACAGACACACAAAGCACTGTCTGCGAGCTCAAACGCTGATCTCTTGTGGGATACAGAAGCTTTTGACTTGCAAAATTGTCATAAATAAAACTTTATGAGCAAAAGATTAAACCTTTTTTATCAGGTTTTGTCCTTGAGTTTAAAAAAGGTCATATCATGTCATATGTTTTGATGAAGTTATTTATATTTTTTCTTAAAAGGTATGGTAGGCGATTTCGTAAATGCTATAATATTACAATAATAGTGCATTTTATGGAATTTATATGTCTTCCACAGGCAATGCATTTAGACCATCACTGTTTTCTTTATAGAAAATATGGGCTGAATTATTTATATGATGCATGTAATTCACAACGTATGAGACAATAAATATTTTGCCATTTTGCATGTCCAGTGTAATATGCAGAGGCGGATCTACCGGGGT
Source organism: Carassius auratus (assembly GCF_003368295.1). Lineage (NCBI taxonomy): Eukaryota > Metazoa > Chordata > Actinopteri > Cypriniformes > Cyprinidae > Carassius > Carassius auratus. Next base: position 20,066 of record NW_020524681.1, read on the forward strand.
GGCATAAACCCCTGCTGCCACCCCAGTTGGCAGCAACGTATTAAAGGTTATGGCCAATTTGAAAATGTAAAAGCGCGAATCTTTCGTGATTCGTGATACTGCTCCGAACTCCCGAACTGATTCAAATGATTTGCGTTCCCCAAACTGACTCAAATGATTCGCGAACCCGCTTTGAACTCCCGAACTGACTCAAATGATTCGCGAACCCGCTACGAACTCCCGAACTGACTCAAATGATTCGCGAACCCGTTTCGAACTCTCGAATTGATTCAAATGATCCGCGAAGCCGCTCCGAACTCCCGAACTGATTCAAATGATTCGCGAACCCGCTTCGAACTCTCGAATTGATTCAAATGATCCGCGAAGCCGCTCCGAACTCCCGAACTGATTCAAATGATTCGCGAACCCGCTTCGAACTCTCGAATTGATTCAAATGATCCGCGAAGCCGCTCCGAACTCCCGAACTGATTCAAATGATTCGCAAACCCGCTTCGAACTCTCGAATTGATTCAAATGATCCCCGAAGCCGCTCCGAACTCCCGAACTGATTCAAATGATTCGCGAACCCGCTTCGAACTCTCGAATTGATTCAAATGATTCGCGAACCAGCTTCGAACTCTCGAATTGATTCAAATGATCCGCGAAGCCGCTCCGAACTCCCGAACTGATTCAAATGATTTGCGATCCCCAAACTGACTCAAATGATTCGCGAAACCGCTCCGAACTCCCGAACTGACTCAAATGATTCGCGAACCAGCTTCGAACTCTCGAATTGATTCAAATGATCCGCGAAGCCGCTCCGAACTCCCGAACTGATTCAAATGATTTGCGATCCCCAAACTGACTCAAATGATTCGCGAACCCACTCCAAACTCCCGAACTGACTCAAATGATTCGCGATCCCCATAACTGACTCAAATGATTTGCCATCCCGCTCCGAACTCCCGAACTGACTCAATCTGCCTAGGGCACCAACTCCCAGAGGGGGCACCATCCCAGTTGCTCCAAAAAAGCTATAATGCACAATTGAAATAAATGTTTGATATTTATTAAAATAATCTGTAAATCATATGTAAATTATGCTACTCTTTCACATGGGCTCAAACGCAAATTTGAAGCTCAATAGGATTTGAGGAGAAAGACTTGCAGTCATAAAACAATTGTAATGTGTTCATTTAGGTGTCAGCTACAATGGACACCTTATACATTTTTAATATATATTAAAATAAAGTATAAATCATTTAGGTAAAAATTAGGCCCTTTTATCACTTTCAGGCACATTCCTGTGAACGTTTTTTTTTTCAGCTTCCCTTACGAAAATTACCCATGGTTTTAACAATAACACCACAAATCATTGTTCTTGTAGCCATGGTAACTGCAAATTAACCATGGTTTTGTTACTTCAAATAATAATTTACAAAGTATTAATATACGGTAATATTTTTGTTGTTGTTGTTGCTATAAAAACAGACCTAAGCCACCAATAGCCTTTAAAATGACTTAAAATGCATTATATAAAATAATGAGGCAATAATGATTGGTTAATAATAACACTGTTACAATACATAATGTAGGCAAATAGAAAATAAACAATTTATGTACATGTTATTACAAATGCCATTTGATCGCTGCTGTTACACTTACAGGAAAATCAAATCCTTGTTTAGGCTACTGACCAAACATTTCATTCAAATATTCACTAAATCTTTCATTTTTGGACACCTTTTTGCTATAGATGACACAGCCTTTATAATTTCTTCAACAAAAAACATGCATATCACAACCCTTACAAAAATAAACCATGGTTATATCATAGTAAAACTGCTTAGTTTCCTTTTGGATGATTTCTGAATTCTAAAATAAATTAGAGTCATAATAAAGTTATAGCCACAGGTAAATGTCGAGAGCTACAATTGTAATTTGTAAATAATACAATTTATTCATTTTGGTTTTTATTTGATTAAAGTTCTTTTTTCACCCCTATAGTGGGTGTTTTTTTCATCATCATACAGTATTTGAGGAAGGGGGGCACAACAATACAATCCTGCTTAGGGCACCCATTTGGCCAGCAGTGGCCCTGAAGGTGTTGTTATACACATCTCTGGGAATGTGTGCTCTACTACACACACACACACACACACACTGAAGCACACGTGGTGTTTTCAGCTCTTCACTATATTGACACATGATTTAAGCTACACATGTGCACGTCAGCGCGCTATGAGAGGATTTCTCCATTTCATTTGATAAAACTACCGTCATGCATTCATATCGTATACACGGACTGACAGAAAAGGCAATGTCTTTATGACAACCTGTCAAAATAAAATTCCGGTATAACTTTGAAGAAATTCAAACTGAAATATAGTACTATTGCTGTACTTCAGGTAGGCCTAATAGCTAATAATAATAGTTAATTAAAAAACACAGAAACTCTGGTTAAAACCCACCAAAATAAAAGTTTGGTCTAACTCGAAGAAATTATGTAAGAAATTGCTTAGTAAAATATACTTAAAAGATGTACTAAAACATTATTTGGTAGCACTTTATTTTACAGTCCTGTTCCTCATGTACATACTATGTACTTATTATAGCAATTACAATAACTATGTAATAACTAGGTACTAACCCTGAACCTACCCCTAAACCTAACCCATGTAGTTACCTTGCATTACCAGAACTTTCTTAGATAAATACACTGTAAGTACACTATAAGTACATGTTAGTACACGTACTGTAAAATAAAGTGCAACCCATTATTTTAAAGGAATATCACACAAGTTTTCATAGAAATTTAAATTTAAGCTTGCCAAAACAATAACACCATATTTTTCAAAAACAATTTCTAAAAGTACATTTGTATTTGTGCCTGTAATGCTTATTTATTTATTATTATTGTCAGCTAATAAAACCTATTCTTCAGGGACCATATTAATATAACATCTAAATCTAAATGTAGCTCTTGACTGTTTGAGTTAGATGATGATTAACACTAAACAGTAGAAAATCAGTTGAGTCTCCCCAGCTGGAAATGTCATTGGCTGTTAAAATCTTGTGTTTCTTATAATAAATGGACATATTGATAACACTGAAGCTTTTATAATGCTCTTAATTAAATGTCGATGCATACTGTATGCATTAGTGTTGCCACCCCTCAAAATTTCCTGCCCCCTTCTCGCCACCCCATCAATATTTTTATAGATCCGCCCCTGGTAATATGCATAAGAAAAAATAAGAGTGAATGTGTGCATATTTTAAAATATTATTAGCAAATATGTCACATTGAGTATTTTAAGGAAAAAATTAGATTCTTGTTCTTTTACCGTTCTTTTTTATTTATTCACTTATATCCATTTATTGTTTAATGATTTAATTGTTATTTTTTCATTCATACAATACTCATTAAAGTCAACTAAAACCAAAATCATAAAAAAATTGTTACATTACAAAATTTTATATGAAACAAAATTATATAAATCTTTTTTTTTTTTTTTTACATAGTTGCCAGGATAGCAATTCTAAATTTAATTTAGTTTAACTTGATGTTACCAAGTATCTAAAATGACACACATAAGGTTTAATTTGTTAATTTACAGTAGTTAATAGTTGCCATGAACAATACTTATATAGCATTTATTAATATTCTTAATTGATATTAAGTTCAACATTTGTTAAATTATACATTTATAAAGTTATTGACTTTATAACCAGCAATTGTGAGTTTATATTGCGCAGTTCAGACTTTGTAACTCGCAATTGTGAGTTGATTTCACGCAATTCTACTAAAAAATTATAATTGCGAGATATGAACTCACAATTCTTTAACTATATAATTAAAATAAAATGCAAAACATAAACATAAAAACTAATTTAAAATAAACTATACTATAATAGTTTCTCAATGATAATATGGCCTGTCAATTATCATGATATGAGCCCTTTACCATATATATATATATATATATATATATATATATATATATATATATATATATATATATATATATATATATAATCCCATAGAAAATCAATGAGACATAAATGTTCAATAAAGCTAAAAACAGCAACTGTATATGTGACCACAAAGAAATCACTGCATCACAGAGAGTGCCCAGTGTGAAAACTGAGAGAAACTTAGAGAAAGACAGAACAGGCATAGAGAAAAAAGAGGAAGACAGAACAGGCAGAGAGAAAAGAGAGAAAGAGAGCAGGCAGAGAGAAAAGAGAGGAAGACAGAAACAGAGAGAAGCACAGCAGGGTGGGTGGAATACTATAACAGCGCTGTGATTGGTCGGTTGTTATAATACTCCACCCACCTTAGCTGCGATCCTTTGGGCGTGGCCACCCCGTAGCCCTTGGAGTCCAGATTCCCTCCGACCTTCATGGTGTCGCAGGGCTTGCGCTGCTCCGTGTACTCGTTCATGGTGGACTCCAGCAGGAAGGCGTATTTCCCTTTGGACTTGCGCACGCGAGCCACGCCCTCGTTTGTCGTCTTGGTGAAGACCGTGGGCTCGGCCGACTTCATGTAGCTCCACATTTTTTCGTACACTGCGATCTTTGACCTCTAGAGAGTGCAACGAAAGACATCAGTGAACACTGGGATGCTGTCCGTCCTGAACGCTTTGCTAAAATGTTGTGCGGTCAGCGATTAATCGTGATTAAAATAATTAATCGTTAATAAATGTTCATTTTATTTCAATTACCATTTTTTGATGGTTTTAGTTAACTATAATAACCTTTTATTATGCAGCCCAAAGACAACATTTTACATTTTTCTGCTCATTATGTTGATACATAAACATGCAAAATTGATCTGATCTAAAATAATTTTATGATCTGAGGTTAAATATACAGTGAAATGTCACTACTGTTCAATCTTTTGGGGTAAGTAAGACAGTAGTGTAGCCAGAAAAGAGACTCTGGGTGTGCATATGAAAATCTGGGTGTGCCACATTTATTGTCAGATTACTGTGCAAAATTATGGGATAGTATTTTTGTCACACTGCTTCCGTCCAACCATACTCCTAGTGTTAATTTGCAGGTCGTGTCAAAATGTAGATATATGTTATATGTAATAATTTTCTTCCAAATACGATCATTTTGAACTTTAGCTATTTAATTTTGTTTATTTTTCATTACAATTTATTCACTTTAAATAAATTATAATATATGATTATAGGATTAAATGAATAGTATTTGCTCAATATAGGTATTTGCGCACGTGCCGAAGCGCATGCACAAATCTTCTCACTGCGCGCGCGAACTCGCTGCCTCTGGCTCTTAAATGTTTAAACTGACAAAGCTTAAATGAGTTTAGTTTAAACACAGATATCAGCACCCAGGTGATGACGGAATAAATTACTGCTCATATAAAGCATTCGCGTTGAACAAGTGAATGATTTGTCCAGGGGTTTTTTTTTTTCATGATTTTGTAATGTCTGGGAAGCCAGAATGCGCATGCATCAACAGAAACATTTATTAGCTGAATCCTGTTTTTTTTTCTACCTGCCATTTATAGCAAGCCATATTACAGATGATATTACAGATGCTTTGTCAGATTTAAGTTGAAGCGCGTGCCGAACCGTGTGTGGTGAACCGAACGGTTTTTTTTTTCAGAGAACCGTGCCATCCCTATTACCTCAATAATCAATCAATTACAGGCCTAAAACAATCATGCCCGAGCAGACGGATATTAGTAGTACATCTCATCACACCGGCACCCGCGTCTAAAACAGTTGTGTCAAGTAGTATATATGTCTCATCTGTTTTGGGAGGTGCGCCCGCAGTCAGCGGAGGCTCGCACCTCCCAACTCGCACTGGAGGCTCGCACCTTTTTTTTCTCAGATTTAGAAAAATGCTTCCAAGATCGACTTGTCGACCGCGATCAACGGTTTGGTGACTCCAGATATAGCGACCAACTTTTTTTGAGCAAGCATTGATTATGCGTGACACAGTCTCAATTTGTGGGACGCTTGTATTGGGCTTCAAAAGCTGTGCGCGCACGCGCTACGTGGGACGGGTGGTCACCCTACCTGGCACACCCGTCTAGAGTGTGTCCACCTTTGTGTGTGGGTCCATGTACATGCTGAATCGACAGGTAAAAAAAAAAGCCTCAAGTCCAAATATTCATTTATCACCAATTAACTGTTTGGCAAACACTTCCTGCTTCATGTCCAGATCTGAATTTAAAAAAATCTCAAACATGCTACAAAGTCCCGATCTGAATCAACCGAGTCGCGAACATGCTCCGAAGTGCCGATCTGAATCAACCGAGTCGCGAACAGGCTCCGAAGTCCCGATCTGAATCAACCGAGTCGCGAACAGGCTCCGAAGTGCCGATCTGAATCAACCGAGTCGCGAACAGGCTCCGAAGTGCCGATCTGAATCAACCGAGTCGCGAACAGGCTCCGAAGTGCCGATCTGAATCAACCGAGTCGCGAACAGGCTCCGAAGTGCCGATCTGAATCAACCGAGTCGCGAACAAAATATATATATACATTCTAAGTAAACAACAATAGCCCAAGTTTAGTAAACATTTTTTATTGAGACTATAAAAAAAATTCTGCATCTATTTTTAGGTGTGCCAGCTGCCACTGTGGGTGGCACAGGCACACCTTGGCACACCCACTGAAGTAAGATGTTTCTGAAAGAAACTGCATTTAATCAAAAACATTATATTGTAAATATTGGAAAATACAATTAAAATAACTCTTTTCTATGTGAATATATGCTAAAATTTTATTTATTGCTGTGATGCACAGATGAATTTTCAGCATAATTTCTCCAGTCTCCACATGATCTTCAGGAATCATTCTAATATTGCTGCTCAAAAAACATTTCTGATTATTATCAGTGTTGAAATAGTTGGTTAAAAAATACATTTTGTGGTTACTGAAATGTAATTTTTAAACTATTAAAGATGCTGTGCTCCAGCACTGTGTAGTCAGCTCTGAAGTGTGCACTACTGTGCTGACTTTGTTGTAAAAAAGTCTGATGGGTCTACTATGGCTGAACTGTGTGTGTTTGTCCTGTGAGATATCCTATTTGACATGCTGGTGTCCCAGTGTGTCTTGTACTTGATCATTTGTGCCTCTTTTATACAAGCTGCAGTATGTGAGAGGAAAGCAGCGGAGCGTGACGGAGAGCCGACTCATTATAATGTTTGTCACGTCCAGTCTGGAGCACCATAACACTCCAAAATAAAACATCACACGCTGACGAATATACAACACCCTCGACAAAACGCCCCACAACAAGTGACAAACAAACTCATGCATTAGTCCAAACACAAAGGGACGCCTGACATTTACTTATTCCCTGGTGAACTGATCAAATGTTTCTGGCCAGACGTGAGACTGATGCCACAGGTATTGTGTATTTGATATTGTTGCAAATATTAAAACTGTGTTATCGCATACTGTGTTGATCATTTGAGTCAAAGGTTTGGAACTTTTAATGTTTTTTTTATTCTGCTCATCAAGGTTGCATTTATTTGATCAACAATGCAAAAAAACCTGTAATATTGTGAAATATTTTTACAAATTAAAATAACTATTTTCTATTTGAAAATCATGTATAATATAATTTATTTCTGTGATGTGCAGCTGTATTTTCAGCATCATTCCTCCAGTCTCCAGTGTCTCATGATCTTCAGAAATCATTTTAATATGATGATTTGCTGCTCCATTATCACAACTGCTCAAGTATTAATAATGGTACATATTATTATCAGTGGTCTGTAATTTTGATTTATAGAATTTTTTTGAATTTATTATTTTGTCTTTATACTGACACTTTAAATCAATTTAATGCATCCTTGCTGAATTAAAGCATTCATTTCTTTACAAAAGATAAGTCTTACATACCTCAACTTTTGAATGATAGTGTATCATGTATGACAGTAATCAGAATCATAGTAATCATGTTTTTTGAGCAGCAAATCAGCATATTTTCATGATTTCTGAAGATCATGTGACACTGAAGACTGGAGGAATGATGCTGAAATTACAGCTTTGCATCACAAAAATAAATGGAATTTTAAATTATATTCACATAGAAAACACGTATTTGAAATTTAAAAAAATACAATATTTTTACTTTATTTTTCATCAAATAAAAGCAACCTTTTATACATTTATACATATGCATTTTGCTAATATAAGGCAAGGAGATATTACAAACAGTAACATCATTCTTTTTTCTTAAGCTGCTTTAAAAACTATGAGCATTGTGAAACTAAATTTGTCTTGACTTAGATTAATTTGGTAGAAAGAATGAGAAAATATGAATATAGTGAGATGCGAGTGCGAGCGGTTGGAAGAGACAATGAGGAGAGGGAGAGGGAGACAGTTTAGTGCAGATTGAATGAGAAAATATGGCAGAGAAAGTGAGACAGGTCAGCGTAACCCGAATGACAGTGAGAATAAGAAAATGAATGTGTAGCATCACACCATCTGTGTATGACAACAGGGAGACAGATGAGCAGCCCATTCATTCAGCTCCCGCCGATTCTCTCTCATATTACCCGTCTCTCTCTCTCTCTCTCTCTCTCTCTCTCTCTCTCTCCAGCTATCTGTCTTTCTCTCTCTATCACTTTGTCTTTGCTCTGAGTAAATTGCTGTTTTAGCTCCTCTCCTGACCGCAGACAAGCTCTCTCTATGCAGATGTGAATGCAGGTTTGGCTCTTATACTCTCTGAGTCTGATGCAATTACTGATCTATTACTGTGATGTCTGATCTGTAATGTGCATGTCAGTCCGGTCTGTCTGTCTGTCTTAGGATGCCGTAAACTACAAAACACAATATCCAGACCCATGCAGTGATAAAAAAAGAATGAACTTTATATCAATATAGTCTTTTGCTCATCAAAGGTGTATTTATTTAAAAACAGTGATAATTTGTGAAATATTTGTTATATATCTGTTAAAATGTCTTATTTCTGTAATGCGCAGTTGTATTTTCAGCATCATTCCTCCAGTCTTCAGTGTCACATGATCTTCAGAAATAATTTTAATATGCAGACTCTCTGCTCAAGAAACATTTCTGATTATTATCAATGTTGTGCTGCACAACAGTTTTGTGGAAACTGTGATGTATTTTATTTTTCAGGATTTTTTGGTGAATAGAAAGTGCAAAAGAAAAGCATTTATTTGAAATATAAATATTTTGTAATTATAAATGTAGTGCTGTCAAACGTTTAATTGCGATTAATCGCATTTAAAATAAAAGTTTTTCTTTACCTAATATATGTATGTGCACTGTATATATTTTTATGTATATACACATGCATGTATTTACTTCAGAACAATATGTTGTTTATATATTAAATATATGTATATATAATATTAATTATATGTATAAAAATATTATATATTACTATATAAAAATATAGTAAATACATGTAAATATTTTCAAAATATATACTGTATGTGTGTGTATTTATATATACATAATAAATATACACAGAACACACATTATTTCGGATGCTATTAATCGCGATTAATCGTTTGACAGCACTAATACATATAATTTTTATATATAATTGAATAGGAATTCCTCTAGTTGACACAATTCTAACACCAGATGGTAATGCATTCTCTTTTGGTTTGGTGTGATTTTCTGTTTTATCATAACCATTAATATTTTTCTCTCACCCTGAAGAACTCTTTGGTTGAGCCGGAATCGAGCGTCCCGTAGGCGATTTCTGTCTGTTTGGCGAGGTCTTCTGCGCTCTCGATAGGGGACACCATTCTCTCCACGGTGAGGAAGGCGGCCAGGTTTGCCGTGTAGGAGGAAATGATGATGAGAGTGAAGAACCACCAAACGCCTCCGACTATGCGACCAGACAGAGACCTGAGAGATGCACAGAGACACAAGGTGTAAAAACGAAGAGAATGCACAATTGAACAACACATAAACTCAGATTGTTGAGCCTCCGTCTGATTACATCTGATTAATTCTGAAGACAAACGTTCACATTATGCAGCATGAAATAAATTGCTGTTTCCATTTTGTTGACACACAATCATCAATTTATGAAAAGTAAAGAGACTGACTGCACCAGTGCTCATTTATTTAGAGCATCCCTGCATCAATCAGACCTAAAAAAAAAAAAAAAATGCATGTGCAAAGCACTAAAAAACAGGTTTTGCAACTTTGACGTTAAATGAACTTTTGACAATTACAGTAATCTACACAACTCAGTCCATTATTTAACATCTTGTGAAGTGAAAAGCTGCATGCTTTTAAGAAACAAATGCATCATTAAGATGTTTTTAACTTTAAACCATTGCACCTGGTCAAACAGGAGTCCATAATCCACAATAGCACTTCCTTCAGTGAAAAAGTGCATCTCCTGTTGTCTCTTGCATCAAAATCTACCCACATATTTGTTTAGAGCTGTTTTGGCTTGGTCTGTGCAGATTTCTCTCCTGATTCAGACCAGACCACTTTTTCACTGGAGAAAGCAACATTATGGATAGAGGAAACGACGTTTTGAAGATAAAAACGTCTTGATGGATTTGTTTCTTACGAACAATGCAACTTTTGTCTTTTCCAGAAGTAAACTGATGGACTGCAGATGAGTGGATTATTGAGCTGTTTGGACTCTCATTTTGACGGCACCCATTCACTGTAGAGCATCCATTACTTAGACAGTGATGCAATGCTACATTTCTCCGAATCTGATGAAGACACAAACTCATCCTAATCGTGCTTGGCCTTAGGGGTGAGTAACATTTTCATTTTTGGGTGAACTATTCCTTTAGGCTCATTGAGCTTCAGTCTCCCTATTAAAGAAACACATTTTGTCTTCATTTTTAGACATGCAAACAATCTCTGGCCTCACTCTGCAAGAGGGTAATATTAAATTCCAGCTTTAGAAATGACTTTACACTATTTCAAGAAGTGGCAGAACACTCATTATAAGCTTATAAGACTGTAGCGCATCTGTGAGACCTGCAGTAAATCCAGGAAAAATTACAGTCTTCAAAACTAAACCAAGATCTCATTAAAAACATGCCATACTCTGACTTTAGACTAATCTACTGAAACACACCACTAGCTACACTGGCCTGAGTTCATCAAGAAAAATGGCAGAACACGCAGATTCATTCAAAAGCTTTAGTAAAATTTAATTACCCTAAAATACCAGGCAAAGCGCAGTTTATACCGCACTGTGCTGCAGAGAACATAACGTGTTTTCACAGAAGCTGTGATGGTAATAAACTCTGTTAAAATCTCTATAGAACTTGCCAATGGACCACAAAAATCAACCATGGTTTTACATTTGTAATTGACATTAAACCACATTTTAACCAGAGTTTTGCTAAACAAACCATAATTTAACCATTGTATTTGCAGTAAAAATTTGCGGTTCTTATTGAAGACGTGATGAAAACTGCAGAGATATGCTGAGGTAAAACTCTTCTTTATAATAATTCCCAGAAGATCAACATTCGTTTCCATCAGCGGACTGTCGATTCGACTGACACACACAGACCCCGTCGAGTGCTACAGCTTTGGATGTTCATTTTTATCACCACTAATGCCATTAAAGTAAAAAGAAAAAAAAAAAAATGTATGCAACGCTGCTCATCAATAGCTATGTTTCTGTCCAAAGTTACGAAATAAACGTATGCGCAAAATTGGAATATTTGTGAATAACAGGAAGTTGAAAAGAACAAAATCGTCACATCCCGATAAACTTTTGCTAGATATCACGAAGAAAAAGTTAATTTGCTGTAGCAGGAGAAGGCACTGTATATAATAATTTGTGTATACAATAAATTACAAGCTTTAAAACATGCAGACGAAACATGGACATATTATCTTATTTTCATAATCTGTTGTTTGGTAATACAGTTCTTGGAGTTTATTATAAGAAACTACTTTGACGAAACTTTGCTCAAGGATATTAGGATGACAAAACTAGCATTTGCTGTGCAATGAGATCAGTCCATTGGTTGGTCCAGTTTTTAAGTTGTCCAATTGCAAAGTCACATCTGTTTTGATGTGCATTAAGAAATTAATTTAGTAAAAGTGTTTCCGTCGTAGTTTATGTAAAATTATTCCTACTTAATCGAGCGCATAAGTTGTTTATGAGCATTTTTAGAATCTATGCACATCTTGGCATTTGCATCCAGCATTTTTTTTACGCTATATTCCAAAATGTGCACAAAATAGGTGGATCACATGGCTAATCAGAAGACCCCGGAAGGTGGTGCAAGCGTGCAAGCTTTTGTTTACTGTAGCAAATTAGCATGGCAACTGTTTTATTTGACTACAACATGGCGGAGACATTTAAAAAAACACAAAGAAGTGTTGTGTGTTTGAACTTGACCCATAGAATGTTCAGCACTGAAAATGTAACGGCCAGCGATGATGTCATAGTGGCTTTTAGAATCCTGATGTCATAATGTCTGCGTTTAAAAATGTCTGATGCTTTGGCTCTCTACTGCTTTTAAGATCCTTTTACTTGAATCTTTAACACTGCAGCTAGTTTAGTCGTGATGTCAGTTTACAGTCCAGCTCAGTAGGCAATGTGTATTTAAGGCATCTGTGCATGCATGCGTTTGTACTGTCACTGCACTGGCAGGAATGAACTTTAAATGGAGCACTGCAGAGACAGAGAGACAGAGGGATGGGAAGGAGCAGATCAAGTCATGTCCTCAGAGAAAACCTGTACTTATGAGAGAGCAAAATCAGGGATGCAAAGGACACATCTCTCTCTGTTTGTATGGTGGATGAGGTGATAAAATGGTCTTGTGTGTGACTGTGGTTATGCGCGTGCCATCAGAGGTCATAAAGCATTGCTCTAATCAGGGGCGGCGTTAGGGGTGGGCTAAGGGGGCTGGAGCCCCGAATGTTTTTATTACCACCATGTCATCAATGAGTTTTCATGCCCAATAAAGTAATTTATATTAGAATTTAAATAAATAAATAAATAAATAAATATCTCTCGACTCTCACGTCCACAGTGTCTAAATTTACCCAAGTAAGTTATGCGTTGTCATTCACACCCGACGAAAACCACCCACTGAGTCTAGTGCTTCTGACTGACATGTAAACTGGCCAACCATCGATGAGCGTCTGTACGATCCAGCCAATGAAATAAGATCTTTATGAGGCAGGCGGTTTGTTGGCGTGTAGTATTTTACTAGATCAATTTATTTGAAAATTAAAATGGATATTGCAAAATTCATCTTCTTCTTCTTCAAAAAAGGAAGTAAAACCCCCCCAGCCAAAACACTTGAACGCCAAGATACAACAGCTTCAGGTATCTGTAATTTTTAATCTTAGTATTATATTTCTTTTTCGGCTTTTAAATTGTGTCTGATTTAACCTTACATTTTGAACATCTAACAGTTAATGGTTGTGCAGCAGTCTTTAGGACAAACACACACACACACACACACACACCGCTCTGAACTCCCGAACTGCTTCAAATGATTCATGATCCTCAAACTGACTCAAATGATTCGCGATCCCGCTCCAACTCCCAAACTGGAGTCAGATGACTCAAATGATTCGCGATCCCGCTACGAACTCCCGAACTGCTTCAAATGATTTGCGATCCCCAAACTGACTCAAGTGATTCGCGATCCCGCTACGAACTCCCGAACTGACTCAAATGATTCGCGATCCCCAAACTGACTCAACTGATTCGCGATCCCGCTACGAACTCCCGAACTGATTCAATTGATTCGCGATCCCCAAAATGACTCAAATGATTCGCGGGCCCGCTACGAACTCCCGAACTGACTCAAATGATTCGCGATCCCCAAACTGACTCAAATGATTCGCGATCCCGCTACGAACTCCCGAACTGATTCAATTGATTCGCGATCCCGCTCCGAACTCCCGAACTGACTCAAATGATTTGCGATCCCCAAACTGACTCAAATGATTCGCGAACCCGCTACGAACTCCCGAACTGCTTGAAATGATTCACGATCCTCAAACTGACTCAAATGATTCGCGATCCCGCTCCAACTCCCAAACTGGAGTCAGATGACTCAAATGATTCGCGATCCCGCTACGAACTCCCGAACTGCTTCAAATGATTTGCGATCCCCAAACTGACTCAAGTGATTCGCGATCCCGCTACGAACTCCCGAACTGACTCAAATGATTCGCGATCCCAAACTGACTCAACTGATTCGCGATCCCGCTACGAACTCCCGAACTGATTCAATTGATTCGCGATCCCCAAAATGACTCAAATGATTCGCGGGCCCGCTACGAACTCCCGAACTGACTCAAATGATTCGCGATCCCCAAACTGACTCAAATGATTCGCGATCCCGCTACGAACTCCCGAACTGATTCAATTGATTCGCGATCCCGCTCCGAACTCCCGAACTGACTCAAATGATTTGCGATCCCGCTACGAATTCCCGAACTGAATCAATTGATTCGCGAACCCGCTACGAACTCCCGAACTGACTCAAATGATTTGCGATACCAATACACATAATGCTATAAAAGTGTGCACATGGAGAGAAATATACAGCACATGTTCATGTTAGCAACTTCTTTAACTTGAGCAAACGCTGCTAAAATATTTGTTAATAAAGTAAATAAAACGAAAACATGAATGTTTTAATGCTACTGAATAAAAATAAACGATCCACTCGAAAGTCTCTGCTCATCATGACAGGACCTGGATCAGTGAGCTGCGTCTCGGGCCGATGACGTCACTTCCATGGAGGCATGTTGTACACGTCCCCGTCCATTGACTCCGCCCCCGCGTAAAAACAGTGCCACAAAGAGAGACGTGCAGAAAAGTGAAGCGCAAAGGAAAAATGGCATCGCAAGCTCAAACTAGACTGACACGCAAAATAAAAGCAGCGTTGCAAATAAATTAATAAATATGACCATGGAAAATATGTATTGTAAAATCATTGCTTTCGCGCTGTTTCATTTGTTTTGCAATTCTTAATTTTTGTTTGCATAAAGCAAATGTATTTTCCTCAATACTTTAAATAAAATGTTTTAAATTTGTTTTTGTTTTTATTGTTTTTGTATATTTTAAACAAGGTAAATCTTTCTGATTTATTAAAATAAAAAAGTCACATACATAGATTTTTCTGGGCTAAGCCCCAGATCTCCACTCACCCTAGAACCACCCCTGGCTCTAATCTCGCTTTGAGGAACCGCTGCTATCTCTTGCATCACATTTAGACGGGAATCAACTGATGGCGTCGTTTGTTGTCCCTGCATGCGTTGGTTTAGCATCTGGTTCACTGAAGGAATTTATGCAAATCAGGTGATGGTGCAGACGCTGACAGTAAATCTGTGCCAGACAGATTTATTGAGACGTGTTTTCCCATCATGTTCAGTTCAGTAGTGCAATGGCGCGCAAAAAACTGTTTAGGCCTATAATCAAGATTAGTATTTTTGAATTGCATATCAGATTTGGATTACACAGTTTTAACATAAACTAATAAACTTAATGTTATGCGTATTTGTTAGCCGTACATTAATGAAGTCAGATTTCTGTAAGAGTGCTAATATACTGAATGTGTTTTGAATACAATTTATCACCAGTAAATCCATTTGCTTTAGTCTCATACATTTTAACTACTTGAATTTAGCTTGTTACGCATTTTAACCTGGTTGAAACATTTAATTACATTTCATTACCGGATTTAGGCTGATTCTAAGCAATTTGAATAAATTCATAAATTATTATTCAAACTAAATTAAATAGATTAAGGTAATAATTTTTTAGAGCAGAATTTTAACCCATTTCTTTATATATATATATCGCAATCTTGGCCTATTAAAATGCTTGTCTCCATCATTTGAGGAATTAATCCTGCCATGATCACTAGAAAATGTGCTTTAATGTTAATTTTAAATTAAATGTAAACAAAATTTACCACATTCATTGCACTGGAAAAATAGTGCTGACTTTTACATCAATGTTTTACATTAACAGATTTGTGATACACTTTTAAAACTATTTACATTGCATTATAATATACATTGCTGTTCATTTATATCATGTAGATATAGTTATGACATTGTGTATTTAATGTGGCTAAAATGCTGCATTGTCCAGCCAATCAGCATCTAATTAGTTTAATAAAAGACATTACAATATTTAAACATCGTTGAAGAGTATTATGAATTAAATAGTTTGTTGATTGTGTGTTTAAATATTATTTAAAAGTGTAATCGTGAACTGCAGTGAATAACAACTGATTCATTAAAAGAACCAGCTTCATGTGTTTGCGGATCAGTTTCTTTATTGCATGCAACCAGATCTGACCCAGTCTTTGTATCTCATCACATTCAATTCAGACCGACATCTCAGATTCATAACTCAGGTAAAATATGATTTCTTTTGTAGTGACGCTGTGGATTCTCTACTCTAAAATCAGTCCTGCTGAGACAGACAGAGAATGAAAGACTGAAGTGTTGTAACAGAGTAAAAAAGACAGAGAAGCTGAGTTTGATAACAGTGGAGAAGACAGAGAACAAAAGAATAGGAAAGGAATAAAAGAGAGAGATGATAGGAACCAGGAAATAGATGTGACCAGCAGAATGGATGTGTGTGTGTGTGTGTGTGTGTGTGTGTGTGAAGGTTTCTTAATGATGGATGTGTTTCAGCTTTTGTCTTCTCCAGATGTTAACTGAGATGATAACAGATGTTAACTTGGAGTGCTGTGGATTATTGTGATGTTTTTTTCAGCTGTTTGGACTCTCATTCTGACGGCACCCATTCACTGCAAATGATCCACTGCTGAACAAGTGATAAAACGCTATATTTCTCCAAATCTGATGAAGAAACAAACTCATTAATTGACTTGTTCTGGTTTGCATGCTTATAGAAAAAAAGTGTACTAGAAAAGCTATTAAATATTTTACTAAACACACGCACACAAGTCATCAGGCACAGCACGACACATAATCAGACGTGCACAGTCATAACACAGGAAGTCTATTATAAATGTGCACATCACAGGATTAAGAGCAATAATCCTTTAAGAGGAAATTATCTCTGCGTGTGCCGCATGAATCCCACGCCGCGTCCTAAAGCTCTGCTGCAGTACAGAAACAACACGCTCTGACATCATCATCACACAATACAGCCAGCAGCGCCAGAGAGATTCACATTGCATTAGAATTGAAGTTAATTGAAGTTATATACTTTTCAATTTGATGCAGTCATAGCTATAGTTAATATATTGTGTATTAAATATGACTAGAACACTGCATTAGCCAATCAGCATCCAGAATTATAATTTTTGGAAAAAAGATTACAATTCTTATAATATTCACATCATGTTCACATAATGCATGAAATGCACATTAAATTGGGTATTATATTATATTACATTATATTGTATATATTCTATTCTATTCTATTCTATTCTATTCTATATATATATTATATATTATGTTTTTATTTTAGTTGTACTTTTTGTAGTTTTCATACATTAAGTTATATCAAATAAAAAATGCCTTGGTAATCACCTGAAATAAAATGTATAATTTTTTTAAATATATATATTTTTAGCAGTGCTATTATATAATTGAAATATTGTTATCATTTCTATTCATATTTAGATTTTTTATATTTTCTTTATTTTTTTCTTATCATTTTAAATTTAGTTGTAATCATTTTGTTGTGTGTTTTTGTATTTTATTTGTTATGGATTTTTTTTTTAAATATGTCGGTATAATTTTTTATTCATTTTTAGTTCAGTTTTTTTTAGTAGCTACATGAAGTTGATGACAAAATGCATTTGTTTCTTCTTATATTATTTTAAAAATCTACTGTCAATCCTGTCACCAAAAATAAAAATAATTTTCAGTTTTCAATGTTTTAGTGAACTTTGAGTAAAAATAATGGTAATAGGTATATGCTGTCTATGAGAATTTTTCATTTGCAATTATTAAATGGCATTATATCAGACACTTTGCATTCTAGATTTAAAAATACATATTGGTTGACACTATTTATAGTGAATAAAGATTTCTCTATAATGCATTACACTCTATGCAGGCTTCACGTAAAGTGTGACCTGTTTCTGAAAGGAATAGGTGTGTAATTCTCTCTCTGTCTGCCTGAGTGACAGCCTAATTCAACCTGCAGCGGGAGATATTGATGGAATGTTCTGATGTCAGTGAAGAGAACATGAGCGAGAGACACAGACAGACAGAGAGAGAGAGAGAGAGAGAGAGAAACCCAAGCGAAATTGAAGGACAAATAGTCCTGGCTCTTTGCATGTTCACTCGCCCCGTGTGAGACTTGATAATGGAGAATCAATTTGCTGCAGCTGCTGTTTACACAAAGACACATTCCCTTGATTGTTTAGTGGACATCTGCGCAAAAATACTCTTCCAAAACAAACGTGTGTGTATGTGTGTGTGTGTGCTTCAGTATGATTTAGTCATCATGTAACTTCTTTCGCAAAGTTTTAGCCTTCTGTAATGTGATGCATTTCACAGTGAAACAGAAACTTAATTTAGAAATAATGTTTTTTTTCCATTTTTTTCCATGATAACATAGCCTTGATGATGATCAACTGAAGTCACTGCAGAGTTGTAAGTTATTGCGTTTTGATTAATGATTATGTACATATTTGTTTCTTCAGTGTAATATGGACTGGTTAATTGTGTACAATAAGCTCATATATATATATATATATATATATATATATATATATATATAGTTATTTTAGTATCATTTACATACTTGTATATTACTTATTAATATTTTAACTAGTCTTTATTTTAATATTTTCTGTTTTCTTTTGAATTATTTTAGCAATTTTGTTATGTGTTTTTGCATATTTACTACTTTTTTTTAAAGTAAGTTATTTTATTTTTTATTTTTATTTTTTATTAAAATTGTAAAATTTCATTTTTTAATTTTAGTTGAGTGGTTTGTTTAAAAGAATAAATGTACCTGAGATAAAATTTTGAAAATGTTAAACAATATTTAATTTAAGTGAATGATCTTTTAGTTAATATTAGTTAATATATATATAGTTTTAGCATGTGTATGTATACATATAAATCTATGTGTGTGTGTCTTTTTTTTCTGTTAATAAAAAAAGAAGGCAAATAGGGTCAACAGTAATTTCAAGTTGACTTTAACTGTAACAGTGCCACAGTAGACATTCATTTAAATAATAGAAAGTGAAGTCCATTCATTTTAAAAATAGCCCAGTCTCTGTATATTTCGTGGGTAATGTATGAGAGAGTCAGACTAGGTGTGTGTGTGTGTGTGTGGATCAGTAATGTACTGTAATGCACGGCTTCGGCTATCCGGCTAATCCTCCGGCTATCAATAATAAAATGCTATATTCTTATAAATATTCTAAAAGTAAAGTGTGACTTTCTGCCATGCAGCTGCAGAGATGAAAATGTAATGTTTGTCTTGAAGGAAGTGGAGACGATGAGCCTGCGGTTTCTTCCCTGACGCAGATGACAAAGTCCAACTTTAATTTCGTGCCAGGGCTTGTGGGGAGCCTTTAGGTCAGCGCAGACAAAAGCACAGGAATGATCCGCTTTAGACCAGAAAATATCTGCAGTGTGCATTACTAGAGATCATGCTCACTGGAGAGATTTCTGACGGCCGCGGTGGAGAAAACACTTTGGATAAAAGCGGCTGCAAAATGACTTAACGTAAATGTGAGAAATTAAATTAAGAAAGTTATTTGAGTGATCATAGACTACAAAACAAACAAGTACAAAAATAAACATAAATATTGAATGAATATTAGTAATAATGTGGTAAATTCAAATGTTAAATTCAATTAATTAAATTAAAGTATTATTTTAGTTGGAAAATATTTATGGAAGCCCATTTCCATCACAGGATAAAAAAAAGAAAAGTACAAAATTTACTTAATTTTTTTTTAAATCTCATAACTTTGTTTTGTTGCAATTCTGAATTTATATCTCACAATTATGAGAAAAGTTTAATAATCGCAAGATATAAATGTGTTATTCTTAGAAGAATTGTGAGAATAAAAATCTTTTTTGTATTTTTAATTCTGTGGCGGATAAAAATTAAAATGAATTAATTATAAAATTAATGTTAATAATTATAATTGTTATTATTATTATTATTATAACTACAATTAATATTGTTGTTGTTTATATTATTATCATTATAATATTACTAAATACTAATATTAAACAAAATAAGAAATATTATTATTGTAATTCTGCTTCTCTATTAAATAAAATAAACATCTAGCATTTCAGAAAAATATAATAA
This sequence comes from Carassius auratus, assembly GCF_003368295.1. Lineage (NCBI taxonomy): Eukaryota > Metazoa > Chordata > Actinopteri > Cypriniformes > Cyprinidae > Carassius > Carassius auratus. The sequence goes on from NW_020524681.1 coordinate 40,307, forward strand.
TAACAGCAACAATAATAATTTTGTTTCACAGTACAACTAAAATTACAATACTACAATACTAATAAAACCATCAAGCTTTTATTTTGAATCCTTAAAGCATCTCTTTTTGACAACAGCAGGTTTATACGTTTGTGAAGATGTTTGGCACTTGCTGCATGTTAAAGTGCACATTATAACGCAACCATTTACTACAAAAAGTTTCCCACAAATTCTATGGTGTTCCAACATTTTTTGGTTATTTGAACCCTTTCCAGCAGTGACTGTATGTTTTTGAGATCCATCTTTTCACACTGAGGACAATTGAGGGACTCAAGACTTATTACAGAAGTCTCAAACACTCACTGATGTTCCAGAAGGAAAAACCATCCATTAAGAGCTAGGGGTGTGAAAACTTTTGTAATTTGAAGATCAGTGTAAATTTAACTTGTTTTGTCTTCTGGGAAACATGTAAGTATCTTCTGTAGCCTCTGAAGGGCAGTACTAAATGAAAATATATGATATTTAGGCAAAATAAGAAAAATCTCCATTCTGTTCAAAAGTTTTCACACCCCCAGCTCTTAATGCATGGTTTTTCCTTCTGGAGCATTGGTGAATGTTTGAGATTTCTGTAATAGTTGCATATGAGTCCCTCAGCTGTCCTTAGTGTGAAAATATGGATCCCAAAATCATACGGTCATTGCTGGAAAGGGTTCCAATATACAGAAATGCTGGAAAACCAAATAATTCATGGGAGCTGAATCAATTTTCTAAAGATCAGCAGAGAGTTTAACTGTTCAGGACAAACAAGGGACTCATGAACAACCACCACTAAACAAACAAACAAACCAAAAAAACACAGCTGTGGATCATTCAGGTAACAACACAGTGTTCAGAATCAAGGGCGTGTAAACTTTTGAACGTAGTCATTTTTTAAAATTAAACTATTATTTTCTCTTGTGGACTAAATGTTAACATCTTTCATGTGAAATATCTTATTCAGGTCAGTACTAAGTAAACAATTAAATGCATTTTTTTTTTCATTACCTCTTATTTTGGTAAAATAACGGACAATTTGCATATTCTGAAAGGGGGATGTAAACTTTTGACCTCAACTGTGTTTTGGTGAATTGCACGGCTCTAGTGGCTCTCACCTGGGTGTGAAGTCGCAGCCCTGCTGCATGAAGGCGCCTAGAGAGAACCAGAGACTGTTGAAGATGCCGAACTCGTTGGGGGGCTGGTCGCTGGGCGGACCGTCGGAGCCGTCCTCGGGCTCCTCGGTGTGCCACTCGTACGGGCTGAAGCGGCTGACCAGGAAGAGCACCACGCTCACGCCGATGTAGGCGAACACGATGCACATCCAGATCTCGTAGGCCAGCGGGTCCAGGAAGGAGAAGACGCCCGGTTTGGACTTCTGAGGCTTCTTGATCATGATGGAGATGCCCAGACTCATGAAGGGCTTGGAGAAGTCGATCACCTCCTCCCGGACCAGAGTGATGGTTAAAGGGGCCACAGCGATTTCCGCTTTCTGTGGAGGAACCAAAACATTCAGAGGCTCAGAACGGGACGTTCCTATTAAGATTTTTAATTGAAACAAAGCTGCAAAACTAAGTATTTTATGATGTCAAAACTGGAGAAAAAAAACATTATTTCAAAGTCTCAAAGTTTTCAGTTGTTTGTTGTATATTTTAAAAGGATGTTTCAGCTGAAATATCTTATATTTTGTCATTGTTTATTCGCCTTCATGTCATTTTAAAACACAAGGTAATGTATTTTTAAGATAGTTGAGGTCCAAACAACATTGGACCCCATTGACTTTCATTGCATTGAGACATTCTTTAAAACATCATTTTTTATCTCCCACAGAATATAGCAAGTCTTTGTTTCGAGCAACATGAGGGTGAGTAAATTATTGTTTTAGTGTTTTTGAAAGAAGATTCATCTATTCACGAAGACTTTTTAAATTGCAGTGCACTTCCTTTTTTATACCACATTTAGAGCATATCGCAAGTTTATAAAAAGTGCAGGATTTGAGCGGTTGTGAATGGAGATGGTTTTATCAATGAACGGGCATCTGAGGGACTTGCGAGAGTCATATTTACAGCAGCTCAGTGATTTAATACCAGTGAAAGGTCGCTGTAAAAGTCGCCCTTCTTTTGGTCCTCCTGTAGGAATACAAGAAGTTGTTTCGCTGCTAGATTTCATTAGAGGCCTGTGGCAACAGAGAGAGTGATCGTGTGTTCGTGTGTTCGTGCCGGCGAGAGGTCAGACTCAGAATCCACGAAACACTGATGCTGAGCGGGGTTTCATTCCAAAATACTGTACTGTATTTTTTCCCTAATAATCCATAAAGGAGCCCGCAGCTGGTAATTAACGTTTTCTGCAATTTTGCAAGCTGAAAAGAAGAAAAGATTTGGCTCATGTAATTTCATGTGAGTAATGTCTGAATTCGCATGCACTGTAAAGCATGAACGATTCTGTTGTGTGAGACATTCTCCTCTGAATAAGAGAGAGAGAGAGAGAGAGAGAGAGAGAGAGAGAGTGTGTGTGTGTGTGTGTGTGTGTGTGTGCGCTTTTTCAGTGGCCTTGGTGCTGGAGATGCATTTGCCATTTATTTTCCCCAGCTGCGTTGCAATAAATTCTTCAATGAGGAGTTTTAAGCCTTGAACCAAACCCAGCAGCTTTAAGATTAATGTTGTGCAAAGCAAAAAAGAAAAAAAAAAGAAAAATGGATTTGAAAATGGTCCTAAAAGACATTGTTGCACGGCTGTTTCCCGAAAAAAATAAATAAAATAAAATAAAAGAAACGAAATGTCCTAGCTACTGTATATATTGAAAAAAAGTGTGTTTTGATATTTTGAAACATTTTAATTAATATTTTATTTTATACAATATAAATATTAATGTAAAAAGTTTTATGTATAAAAGTAATAGTTAATACATAAAATAGTAATATATAATGGAATCATTAAATTATTTTGAAACATTTTAATTTACATTAATATTATTATGATATATTATAAATAACGTTTTATGTACAAACGTTTATGCATAATATAATAAGAATATAGTATATTAATAATATTAATAATAATAATTCTTATTAACTTTCATATTTTCATATTTATATTTTATTTGTTTTTGCCTACTAATTTTATGCTTGAAGTATTTCTTATTTCTATTTAGCTTTTTAAATTCAGTTTTAGTTTTAGTCCAATTTTAAGTTCGGTCTTTTTAGTTTTTAAATATTTTAGTTGCCAAGGAAACAGTTCTAATTTTCATTTAAATTAAAGTTTAAAAATTACGGCAGTTTTAAACTATTCTGTTAAATTTGTTTTTATTTTACTTTATTTTTATTTTATTTTATTATTATTATTTTATATCATTTTATATTTTATGGCAAACACTTTTTCTGTAAAAACAAGATTTTTATTTTATTTGTATTTTTTTCCATGTTTCACTGGATGAAGCGTTGTATTTTATCCAGAAGAATTGGTTTGACGTTTAAACGTCTTAATGTTGGATTTGTTTCAGGTTTTGTCTTCTCCAGATGTTAACTGATGGACTGGAGTGCTGTGGATTATTGTGATGTTTTTATCAGACTCTCATTCTGACGGCACCCATTCACTGCAGAGCATCCAAGAGATAGAATGCTACATTTGTCCTCTACAATCTTACATGGCATAAACTTTCATTAAATAAATTTTTAGCTGAACTATTCCTTGAAGACCGGTTAAAAACACAGATTAGAATATCTGACAGCAGAACGCAGCACTAGACCAAGAGAGCGTCGCCAAAACGTTGTTTAACACCCTCTGCTCTCTCACGAAAGCTTTGTGTGTTATTGTCAAATCTATCAATCTATCCTGTGTGGAGTGTGTGTATGCAGAGAGCAGGTTGGTGCATGAGAGTGTTTAATGGGGCAGTAAGAGGCGCATCTGTCCTCTCTCTGAGCTCATTAACACTCGGCTGCAGGAGCGTTTGCCTTTCGCTGTTGGAGTCGCAGCGAGATGTCAGAGAGGCGACGCACCAGTGACTGATTTTATGTACTTGTACGCTGAATAATGGTGTTAATACTTCTGACTGCGTTTAACAGAGAAACTGCATACAAACACTGCGTCCATCGCTCGCAACCAAACTCATCAGGTCAAACCACTGTGAGCCGAACATTAACACACTGTAATGAGAGATTGTGCTGTTGGTTTATGGAAACCAGCTTCCTTCTCTAATTTTCTTCTTTATTTGTTGTATTTGTACGACATGTCTCTTCTTATTGATGGAAAATTAAAGATGCAAATTGACTTGGATGATTAAATTAAACATGTCAATAGTTGTCTGCAAACAATTTGAGCAAACACGAGTAATCGGCTTCTCCTGCTGCTTTGCCAAAATGACAAATGCTCTGCTGGTGATGCTTTACCATCAGGAATCATTTGTTAGTGTCTATTTAAGATATATAGAATAATATATTAGAATATAATATATACGTACTATTTAATATATTGTTTATTCATGCATCATAAGTGTGTGTGTGTGTGTGTGTGTGTATATTGTATGAATTATAAATTATATAAGGTGTATATATATATATATATATATATATATATATATATATATATATATATATATATATATATATATATATATATTTATATATATATATTATTTTAAAATAATTTATATACTATTGGAGTATTAATGAATATTTTGAATTAGCTTTGAATCTAATTTGTTGTTTAATTTGTAGTTTCCATTTTTTTATTCTATTCCAATTTCTATTCAGTGTTTTTCTATATTCTATAGGACTCTATTAGAGTTTCATTTATTTTTTAATTGTTTTTATATATATTTTTTTTTAATGTTAGGTTTTAGTACATCAATATATATATTTTTTATGTTTAAAAATTTATGAATATGTATTTTTATATATAAATATTTAATATTTTAATGTTGCTGTTTACCTTTCTTTTTTTCAGTTTTAGTTTTATTCATTTTAGTACTTCAACATGAATCATTTTTTTACAGTAAGTGACCTAAGTGTAATAAAGTTGAAAAATTTAACAGATTATAAAATACAATTTAAATATATCTTTGTTTAAATCAATGTATTATATATTTATTAGTAAAAACACAAAACAATATTTTAAAATAAATTACAAGCATGAAAAAAATGAGAAAAGTGGCATAGATAATATAATATAATGTAATATAATATAATATAATATAATATAATATAATATATTTTGTTACTTAAAAATATGATTCAATAAAAAAATCTAATTAATTTATTTTAATATACTTGTATATTATATATACTTTTTAAATACATAAACAACATATATATATATATATATATATATATATATATATATATATATATATATATATATACATAAAACACAACATTAAATACTTTTTTTTTACATAAATAAGCCCTTTCATCTGATGCACATGCAAAAAGAAAACAAAAGTAACGTTCATGATAAAACACGACGAGAATAATCTGTAAATGTAAATACACCTGTAAATGACCCTGTGTGGCTGATATGTATCTATGTGTATATCTCACCCCGTACACCAGCTCCCCAACCATGCCGTTCCAGATCTTCGTCTCCGGATCTCTGGCTCCGTATTTCCCGTCAGGAACGATGGAGATCTTGTATCTGATGCCGATGTGCTTGGCGATCTCAGACGCCAGATCCACGCAGTATCCTTCAAACTGGTCATTTCCTTCATACATCTCCCAGTTCTTTTTCAGCATCACGTACGGTCCTTCCTAAACACACACACACACACCCACACCCACACACACACACACACACACACACACACAGACAGAGGTGGGCAGGGATGGTCAAGCTGACCTCAGAATTAAACTGTATCATTAATTACACTTTTCAAAATAAAAGTTCTAAAGAACATAATTTTTTCCTTTGTCGGTTCTTTGGAGAGCATAAAAAGGTTCTTCAGATCAGTGTTTTGGTTTCTATGTTCTTAAAAGCACCAGTTATAGTTATTTTCTTAACATAGTATCTTCATTAATACTCATAATCACATAACATGAGTTCACAGGGATATATGCATGAGCTTATTGCATGCATATGTAATACACCATGTAGCATACTAACATTATGTGCCATAAATGAGTGTGTTATGTGTATTTGTGATGCTCGTTAGAAATGCAGCCAATAAACATTTGACTGACAAGTTTATCATTATAAATCAAAACATTTATTTGAATCATTTCCACAGGTGTACGACTATATAACAGAATCCTAACCACTTTACATTTAAACCATTGCAAAGTGCACAAAGTCACTATAATCAACTGGGAAATGGCAATCAAATGATTTAATTACAGCAAATTAAAATAAACAAGTTTATATAGTGAAAATAAAATTAAGAGATCATTTCTGACAAGAGAAACCATTCTACACATTAAAGCAAGGATCATTTAGACAGAGAAACAATAACATAATACATTTAGACAGTGTAAATATCAAAACGCATTCATTTTACAGTCAATTAATTTACATTGCTTATAAAACAGAAGTTTACAGTGGAGAAACCAAATGAAATATCACCACACAGTGTACAGCACTTCATTCTGGAGCCTGGTTTTCTTTTTCTCTTTGACACGGATATGGAAAAACCCATTCAACTGGATATGAAGGCACACAAGAGCAGAACGTAAATGTAATGTTATAAGAATATTAGTTATTTTAGACTTGATGTCTATGGATTGCATCGTGTGTTTTGCTGCCTTTTATTGTGTATAAATAAATGCTTTAGAGTTAAGTATACATTTATATTTTTTATGAATTTTATATTTATTTACTAATTTATTCAGCTTTTAAAAAATACAAATATATTTACTGAACAAAAATTATTTAGTGAACAAAAGGTTTGTTTAGAGTAAATATACTTGTATTTTTCCCCAAATAAATTATTTACATTTTTACAAGTAAATATATAATAATAGTTTTAACAGAAAGTTTGCTTGTAATGAAATTTTTAATAAAGTATTTATTTATTTATATTATCTATCATATGTACTAGTAAATGTAAAAATTAATAATCTATTAATTTAAATAAATCATCTATTAATTTAAGAAAATCTATAAAGAAATTGCAAGTATATTTTAGTAAATAAAAAGTGAATTTAGAGGAAATACACTTGTGATTTTTTCCAAACAATAATTTATTTATTTACCATTAAAACATAAATAAATAATTTTACTAAACAAGAAGTGTTTTGAGTAAATATACTTTACTTTAAAAGATTTATTTATATATTTGCCAATAAATATAGAAATATACAATCAATAGAAGCACAGAAAAAAAAGGCAGCAATGCAAAGAAACGATGAAAATATGAAACCAAACTACTATTTCAAACTATAACACATTATACAAATGCTTGCATGAGGCTGGAGCTAATTGCTATAATCTGTAGAATGTCATTAATGCAGTTAATAGCTATAGATGACAAAATACAGATCTCCAAAGTGAAATCTGAAACAGATCACCATTTACGATCCAAAACAGCTCTAGACAAATGTGTGTGGATTTTAATGTGAGAGGCTCATATTTTAGCCAGAAGCAACGGTTTGAGGTTAAAAACATGGTAATGGATGGCTTCACAAGACATTTACTGATTGACTGGAGTGCTGTGTGATGCTTTTATCAGCTGTTCGGACTTTCATTCTGACGGCACCCATTCACTGCAATGCATCCATTGATGAAACACTAATGCAGTGCTACATTTCTCCAAATTTGATGAAGAAACAAACTCATCCTGAATGGTTAAGTTCCATCAAATGTTTGTTTTTGAGTCAAATATTCCTTGAAACTCAGAGAAGAATATCAAAGTATGTAAAGAGAAGGAATGCATGGACACAAACATAACGGATGTGTGTGAGGCTTCAGTGTGGATAGATGGGCTGCTGTCTGCAGACGTGTAGTTAATGAACGTTACATTGGAGAAACACGCCTCACGTCTCCTCAGACTGGAGTTACACTAATTACAGCTATCAGTTACTCAGCAATCACTATCTCTCTCTCTCTGTCCATGCACACACACACATACACTTAAACACACGCACACATGCACATGCACACAAACTCACACTCACACACACACACACACACACACTGGATGTGCTGCTTGTGCATCGTAATACGTTGCTCTGCATCTGTCACACTTACGCTTGATTGATTCCAGAACTCTCATTGGATTAATTAACGTTTCTATTTATAGAAAGCGTCGCTCTGTTTGTTTGAGCCCACATTGTGTAATTAAGTAGTTTTTGTTAAAAGTCAACACGAAATGGCCCGTTCTGCTGATATCATGCAGCAGATATATTAATGTTTATTTATGTGGAATGAATATGACTGTGATTCATGCCAGAATGGAGTCAGAGCTGAATGTGACTCTGCAGTGGATTGTGGGAAATCCCAGAGGCGAACACTGCGGAGGCTGAAGGTCAGGTGCATTTCTGTGTATTTCTGCTGATTCTTATTTTTCATTTGTGTTGTTATTTGTTAATATTGCCATAATCATTTTTATATTCATTGGGATGAAATATTGGTAAGATGTTAGAAAGGGTGCTTTTTTTTGGCTTACACACCCACACACACACACACACACACACACACACACATTTCAGCAGCCACTGTGTGTGTAAACAAAGATGAAATCCACATCAGAAATAAGAGACCAGGTTTTTATATTTTTTGTAAAGGCCGTGACTCGCTATATCTGGGTATGAATAATTGAGATCATCCTCCATAATCACGAAAAATATCAAAATATCAAACCTTCAAGAAACACACTCCTCTAATGTTTTTCTGGACATTTAAAGGCAACACAATAATCTGACGTTACAAGACTGGGCCATAAATCTCCGACTTACAGAGTGAACATTATACATTTAGATTGTGATCTTATTTTATTTTATTTTTCAGTGTTTAATTTAATGTGCTATGATATATTTGTTTAACATGAAGCCAAATAAATAATATTTATATATTTGTCTGTTTCGATTTCAATGATGCCTTTAAACGCCAACTATGTAATTCATAATGCAAGGGCAAGCATTCACAAGAAGACAAATCGAAATACCCACGAAGCTGCTTTTTACACCCTTGGCATTGCACCTCAAGTACGTGGGCTGAATGTTAGTGAATGTTTAATGCTGCAGTCCCAGCTGAAGAGGGTCTGAAAACAGATGAATCATTACTCTCTCTGGTGTCTCACGGTTGTCTCGTCCTCTTCTCTCTGCTCAGTGTCTGAACAGCGGATTCTTTAGCAGAGATGGATACGATGATGATCCTGCAGAGGTAAAATTCTCCATCGCCTTAAAAAGCGCACGGCAGAAAAGAAAAGAGAGACAGAGAAGGAGAGAGAGAGAGAGAGAGGAGGAGCCTGCTAAGGTATAATTTTCTATCGCTCTTTTCCCTGTTTAAACCCTTATAGAATTTACCACACTGACCATAGTTTCCATCAAAATACCATAGTTACTACAGTAAAACTGGGGCAGCAGTTAAGAAAAATAGAAAGCGATTAAAAAACTTCAAATGTTGTTTGAAGGACAGGCTGTGTATATTTGTGTACTAATAAAACAGTGCTATTTTGTAACACTTCTCATAGATAACCTTCAGGTCAAAATGAAAAGTAAAACATTAATTTGAAATCTTATTATGTTCTATTTAAGCTTTTTTTCTGCCAAGGGATAAATCTCGCAAAGTCAAAGTTAAACTCAGCATTGTGAGAAATTAAAAACTGCAAGATATACCGTAAACATAGAATTGCAAAGCGTTAATGTAGAATTGGGATATATAAACGCAGAGTTACACAATATAAATGCAGAATTGCAAGACATACAGAAAACAGAATTGCTAGATATAAATGTAGATTTTAAAGATATAATTGCAGAATTGCGAGATATAAATACAGAATTGCAAGATTAACAGTTAATGGAGAATTGCAAGATATAAACGCAGAATTGCGAGATATACAGTAAATGGAGAATTGCAAGATATAAATGCAGAATTGCGAGATATACAGTAAATGGCGAATTGCGAGATATAAACGCAGAATTGCGAGATATAAACGCAGAATTGCGAGATAAACAGTAAATGGCGAATTGCAAGATATAAACGCAGAATTGCGAGATATACGGTAAATGGTGAATTGCAAGATATAAACGCAGAATTGCGAGATATACAGTAAATGGTGAATTGCGAGATATAAACGCAGAATTGCGAGATATACAGTAAATGGCGAATTGCAAGATATAAACGCAGAATTGCGAGATATAAAGTAAATGGTGAATTGCAAGATATAAACGCAGAATTGCGAGATATACAGTAAATGGTGAATTGCGAGATATAAACGCAGAATTGCGAGATATACAGTAAATGGCGAATTGCAAGATATAAACGCAGAATTGCGAGATATAAAGTAAATGGTGAATTGCAAGATATAAACGCAGAATTGCGAGATATACAGTAAATGGCGAATTGCGAGATATAAATGCAGAATTGCGAGATATACAGTAAATGGCGAATTGCAAGATATAAACGCAGAATTGCGAGATATACAGTAAATGGCGAATTGCAAGATATAAATGCAGAATTGCGAGATATAAAGTAAATGACGCATTGCAAGATATAAACGCAGAATTGCGAGATACTGTATACAGTAAATGGCGAATTGCAAGATATAAATGCAGAATTGCGAGATATACAGTAAATGGAGAATTGCAAGATATAAACGCAGAATTGCGAGATATACAGTAAATGGCGAATTGCAAGATATAAATGCAGAATTGCGAGATATACAGTAAATGGCGAATTGCAAGATATAAATGCAGAATTGCGAGATATAAAGTAAATGACGCATTGCAAGATATAAACGCAGAATTGCGAGATACTGTATACAGTAAATGGCGAATTGCAAGATATAAACGCAGAATTGCGAGATATACAGTAAATGGCGAATTGCAAGATATAAATGCAGAATTGCGAGATATAAAGTAAATGACGCATTGCAAGATATAAACGCAGAATTGCGAGATACTGTATACAGTAAATGGCGAATTGCAAGATATAAATGCAGAATTGCGAGATATACAGTAAATGGCGAATTGCAAGATATAAACGCAGAATTGCGAGATATACAGTAAATGGCGAATTGCAAGATATAAATGCAGAATTGCGAGATATAAAGTAAATGACGCATTGCAAGATATAAACGCAGAATTGCGAGATACTGTATACAGTAAATGGCGAATTGCAAGATATAAATGCAGAATTGCGAGATATACAGTAAATGGAGAATTGCAAGATATAAACGCAGAATTGCGAGATATAAAGTAAATGGTGCATTGCAAGATATAAATGCAGAATTGCGAGATACTGTATACAGTAAATGGCGAATTGCAAGATATAAATGCAGAGTTGCGAGACATACAGTAAATGGGAATTGTAAAATATAAACGCAGAATTGCGAGATACTATATACAGTAACTGGCGAATTGCAAGATATAAATGCAGAAATGTGAGATATACAGTAAATGGCGAATTGCAAGATATAAATGCAGAATTGCGAGATATAAAGTAAAGGGCGCATTGCAAGATATAAACGCAGAATTGCGAGATACTGTATACAGTAAATGGCGAATTGCAAGATATAAATGCAGAGTTGCGAGACATACAGTAAATGGGAATTGTAAAATATAAACGCAGAATTGCGAGATACTGTATACAGTAAATGGCGAATTGCAAGATATAAATGCAGAATTGCGAGATATACAGTAAATGGCGAATTGCAAGATATAAACGCAGAATTGCGAGATATACAGTAAATGGCGAATTGCAAGATATAAATGCAGAATTGCGAGATATAAAGTAAATGACGCATTGCAAGATATAAACGCAGAATTGCGAGATACTGTATACAGTAAATGGCGAATTGCAAGATATAAATGCAGAATTGCGAGATATACAGTAAATGGAGAATTGCAAGATATAAACGCAGAATTGCGAGATATAAAGTAAATGGTGCATTGCAAGATATAAATGCAGAATTGCGAGATACTGTATACAGTAAATGGCGAATTGCAAGATATAAATGCAGAGTTGCGAGACATACAGTAAATGGGAATTGTAAAATATAAACGCAGAATTGCGAGATACTATATACAGTAACTGGCGAATTGCAAGATATAAATGCAGAAATGTGAGATATACAGTAAATGGCGAATTGCAAGATATAAATGCAGAATTGCGAGATATAAAGTAAAGGGCGCATTGCAAGATATAAACGCAGAATTGCGAGATACTGTATACAGTAAATGGCGAATTGCAAGATATAAATGCAGAAATGCGAGATATACAGTAAATGGCGAATTGCAAGATATAAACGCAGAATTGCGAGATATAAGGTAAATGGCGCATTGCAAGATATAAACGCAGAATTGCAAGATACTGTATACAGTAAATGGCGAATTGCAAGATATAAACGCAGAATTGCAAGATATAAAGTAAATAGAGAATTGCAAAATATAAATGCAGAATTACGAGATATACAGTAAATGGGGAATTGCAAGATATAAATGCAGAATTACGAGATATACAGTAAATGGCGAATTGCAAGATATAAATGTAGAATTACGAGATATACAGTAAATGGCGAATTGCAAGATATAAACACAGAATTGCGAGATATACAGTAAATGGAGAATTGCAAGATATAAATGTAGAATTGTAAGAAATAAATGCAGAATTGGTTGATTTAAATGAAGAATTGCAAGATATACAGAAGTCTAAATTGTGAGATATAAACGTAGAATTTCAAGTTATACAGTAAATGCAGAATTGCAAGATATACAGAAAACAAAATTGTGAGACATAAACATAGAATTTCAAGTTATACAGTAAATGCAGAATTGCAAGATATAAATGCAGAATTGTGAGAAAAATAAACAGAATTAGGAGATATACATGCAGAATTGTGATAAATAAACGCATCAATTGTGAGATATAGTTAATGGAGAATTGCGAAATATAAATGCAGTATTGCGAGGTATGAATGCAGAATTGCAAGATATACAGAAAAACAGAATTGCAAGATATAAATGTAGAATTGTGAGATATTCTGTTCATATTAATGTTCTTTTTAGAACTATTGATATTTTACCAAATTAAAAATGTTTTAAAACATTCAAACAGTGACTAATAAATTAGAATTTCAGATGCATATTTTCTAAAATATGAACCATCTGAGCTTGTCTAATTTTAATTGCTAAAAGGTTCTGAGTTTCTAGGCCTTTAATGATGATGTCCTGCAAAATTGATTTTCGGCTGTGAGCTGTTGTAGAATCAGAGGTTAGATAGTGACTCAACTCTTGTTAATGCCCCTGACTTAAATGCAACTTTTAGCAAGTTTGGAATAGCCTGAGCCAGTAAGTGGGCGGCTCTCATGGCCTTTGAGCAGTAACCATTGAGCTTCTTCTGTATGCAATATGGCATTTATGTAGCTTAAATAGCAGAACTTGATGCCAAGGTCATGGGTTGCATTCCCATTTTGGATTGAAGCACCTACCAAATGCATTAATATAAAAGTAAATGTTCTCAGGCTAAAGAACTGACAGCGAATGCAAAGTCATACAGCATATCTTTACATATGTATAGTCAAATTCACCTTATTATAATTGTGTCCATGGTGCTCCTGTTCTTATTTCATTAGTTTGTGACAGAATGGGATGGAATTGTCACAGGCATTCTGTCAGCTCATCCATTATTAATCCCTGAGTGACTTTTCGACAAAAAACTTTTTTGACACCCCTGACCAAAACCAAATTGAGTCAGCTAGTGAAACAGCGCCTTAAGAATGACTGCTATAACTATGGTGATTTGTTGGAAACGATGGTTACTATGGTGCTTTTTTTAAGGGAAATTTTAACAACAACCTGCATGCATATGTAAACTTTTTTTTTCTTCAGTATAGCCCCCCGTTCCTTTATTTATGGCTAAACTGATGACATTAACATTATAAATGAAACAATGCACAGTCAGCTCTTTCTCTCTCTCTTTCTCTCTCTCTCTTTCAATGGCTTGATTTCTTTCCTCGTTTTCCTCACCAATACATTCCAGAGCAATGAAGGTTAGTTTTAAGTATGTCTAACTGATGTATTGTGTCCTGTTCCCTCTAGATGGCACTACATGTGTAAATCAGCAGATGTGGGTGGTTGCGTGTACATTACCATTATAGTTGTGACGATAACCGTTCTGTTCTCTATAGCAGAGTCATTTCCCATGGAGAGCTCATTCTGGACCAGAACCAATTTATCCAGATCGTTCCAGTAACCGATCTGCAGATGATAGATGATGAGATGATTAATCCTGTGTGTGTGTGTATCTAGGTAAAATTACGGTGTGTATCTGTATAAACGAATGCTTGTGTGTGTCGGAATGCAGTGTGTTGTGTGTCTGACCTTGCGGGGGCCGTTACTCTTTAGCTCAAAGACGTCCATGGTGTAGTTGACTCTGCGTCCATAATGATCAAACTGGATATTCCCAGTGAGACCCTGGATTCTCACCTTCACACACATACACAAGGATGTATTAGTAAGAAAGAATACACATCACTTATGTTAAACGTAGACCAAATATATTATTTATAGCTACAATTTACTTTGCTATGCGGATTAAAGATGAGTTAAATATGTCAGATTTGATAGCAAGTTTATGTATCCATTGCATCTTCTTTCGCCAAGCTCCCATTTAGTCCCACCCACTCCCATTGGTCGTACAGAGTCCCACCCACTCTTACCTATCAGACAGTGTTCCCCCCACTCCAACCTTCAGTTCGGAGTCCCGCCCATTCTTACCTTTCAAACAGCATCAAATCCACTCCCACCTGTCGAACAGACCCCTGCCCATTCTTACCTGTCAGACAGTGCCCCACCTACTCAAACTTGTCGTACAGATAAGGTGCATTCGACTTAGGGTGACCATATGCACCGTTCATACGGGACACGTCCCAGCCAGAATTTTAATAATGCCTTAAACATCCAGAGCAGCTTGACCAAGTAACATGCAGGTATTGTACATAGTCGACCAATCGTGGGGCTGCATGTGAGAAGGTGAGATCCTGAGGGAACAATCAAAGCTATGCAAATATGCGCAAGTGTTTGTTCGTTCGATTGACTTGAAGCGTCACTGCGCACAAATCCAAAAAAAACAAAGTGCGCCACAATCCTTCAAGTCAAACGAACGAACATACACGTAAAAGCGATTCAAAAGTATAAGGAGCCGTCTGCTCTGCTCTTTATAACTCTCATGAATGTATCACAACGATCAACCAGCACAGTACAAATAGCCAAAACCTGGATATTTTAGGCAATATTAAAGGGGGGGGCGGGTGAAATGCTATTTCATGAATACTGAGTTTTTTACACTGTTAAAGAGTTGGATTCCCATGCTAAACATGGACAAAGTTTCAAAAATTAAGTTGTACGTTTGAAGGAGTATTTTTGTTCCCAAAATACTCCTTCCGGTTTGTCACAAATTTCGGAAAGTTTTTTCCGAGTATGGCTCTGTGTGACGTTAGATGGAGCGGAATTTCCTTATATGGGTCCTGAGGCACTTCTGCCGGAAGAGCGCACGCTCCCGTATAGCACAGCACTGAGAGCACAACAGACTTCACTGATCAGAGCGAGAGCGTCGCGAAATGTCACAAAAGGAGTGTGTTTTTGGTTGCCAGGGCAAGACAACCCTGCACAGATTACCAAAAAAAAAAAAAAACAGCATTAAGGGACCAGTGGATGGAGTTTATTTTTACAGAGCATCTACGGAGTTGTGCAAGTGTTTGTGTTTGTTCCCTGCATTTCGAAGATGCTTGTTTTACAAACAAGGGCCAGTTTGACGACGAATTTGAGTATCGTTTATTTCTTAAGGATGATGCAATCCCAACGAAAAAGGGTCACGATCGTGTGTTGGAACCACAGGTGGTGAGTAAAACTGCTTCAAATATCTCTGCCTCCTTGTTAGTGCGTCCCCTCCCATGCCGGAGACCCGGGTTCGAGCCGTGCTCGGAGCGAGTCGTTGCTGCTGCTGCTTTCGTTCAGTTTCAGCATCTGGATCTGATTCTGGATCATAAATATACGCTGAATCTAACTGTAAGCCGAGGTTTGTTTTGGATGATGGTTTTTCCCTCACGGTAATGTCACAGTTTCCACATGCTCTCAACACAAAAGCCTACTGGCGCTCGTGATTCTTTAGCTCCGCCCACACATCACGCCTCCAGCCGGTCATGTTTTTCCGGGAAAAATCGGTACAGACTGTCTTTCTCTTATGAATATAATAAAACTAAAGACTTTTTGGAGTTATGAAGGGTGAAGTACTACTCTATAGGTACTCAAGATTAACAGGATATTGAGTGAAAACGAGCATTTCACCCCCCCCTTTAAAATCCTGGCTGGGATGTGTCCCATATGAACGGTGCATATGGTCACCCTAGTTCGACTTTAACCATGGCTACAGATGGCAGTTAACAAGAGTAGCCAATTACGGTTGGGGGTAGAGTTGAAAATGGAGCTGTCAAGTTGGACACTTTCTGCTCCGGGTAGTGACGCTTGCGCGATATTTGCATATGGGGCAGCTGTGGTCTAATGGTTAGAGAGCTGGACTTGTTACCTGAAGGTCTTGGTGCTGGCAGGAGTTGTGGCAGGGGGGAGTTAATGAACAGCGCTCTCTTCCACCCTCAATAGTTTGACAATATTTACACAACTATCAATACTTTGTTGACCAATTACCAAGAAATGCTTAATTTTGTTCAGTCTATGGTGTGAAAAAGTTGCATTAGCATTTTAGGAAAAAACACATAAGCAAAACATGGTAGGTCAAAGTGTCTGAATAATTTTTGGTCCCAAATATATATATATATTTTAATCAATTTCATTAGTAGTCCACTGTATGAAGAATTTTTGGGTAATATGTCACAGTTTGTTTTATTTTGCTATACTCACTTGTGGAAATGAATTATTGTGTCCCAAAAATATACATATCACAAATTATATCTGGTGTCTGTTGGTTTGACTGTACATTAATTCTTGTTAAAATTACAAAGTAATTCAGTCAAGAGCAGTGACTGAGCTTGTAGCTAAATTAGGCGCGATCCCTTAAAGAGACAATGGATGCATCCAATATAATACACATATGACTGTTTATTTTCACATAGGACATAACCACAGTTTTTTTCCATCATACTTCCATCATATGTATTTGTCGGTACAAGTGCAAAAGTTTTTTTTTTTTTTTTTTTTTTACTCTTTTGAATGTTTAAAAATTGGCAATTGGCAAGGCTTAAAACCTTTTGTGAAAATGATAAGCTTTCGTGATGATGCACAGCAGTGGCCTGTCAGCTGTCCTGATCATCTTTTTAGGCTGGCCTCAGCCTGACGGTTGAGATCGCCAGGGACCCTTCCCCAGACGTGGGCCCTTACAATCGTCCCCACCTTTCACCCCACTAGCGACGTCCCTGGTCATATACTATTTAAAAATGGAAAGAACTGGGGCAAATATGCTTTTATCAGTGTTTTATGATAAACGTGACCCAATATAACATTTATATTGGTAGTCGCTCTGGTGAAACTGCTGTGGCTGGGTCAGGCGGCTGCTCTCGAAACACTTTCGCAGCACTTTAATTCCACACATGACAGTCTGCGTGGTCACAAGTCAGACAAAATTTCTAATTGCCATGGACTGGTTCAATGCACCTAATCTTTTCCGACAATCCTGCCCAATCCCACTTGTCGTATAGAGGCCTGCCCAATCTTACCTGTCAGACAGTGTCCCACCCAGCGACACCTGCCTTTCAGTTTGGCAGTTTCAGGTAGTCCTCTACCAAGTCTAACCCATCATACAGAGTCCCACCCAATCCCACCTGTCGTAGAGTCTCACCCACTCTCATTTTTCAGACAACATCCCACCCAGCCTTTCTGTCTTAGATTCTCACACTTGTCTTTTAGTCAGCCTCCTGCCCAGTCTCATTCCCATTTACACCTGCTATAAAGTGTTCCACCCATTCCCACCTAACGTACAAAGTCCCACCCATTCCTATTTGTTGTAAAGTCTTGCCCATTCCCATCTGCCGTACATAATCCCGCCCATTCCCACCTGTCATATAGTCTCACCCACTCTCATTTTTCAGACATTATCCCACCCAGTCTTATCTGCATTAGTCTCCCACTTTGATCTTTTAGACAGCTTCCTGCCCAGTCTCAACTGTCAAAAAGACTCCCGCCCATTCCCACCTGTCATACAGAATCCCAACATTCCCACTTGCCATACAGAATCGAACCATTCCCACCTTCCGTACAGAGTCCTGCCCATTCACACCTTCCGTATATAGTTCCACCCATTCCCATTTGTTGTACAGAGTCCCGCCCATTCCTACCTGCTGTACAGAGTACCGCCCACTTCCACCTGCTGTACAGAGTCTCGCACACTCTCACCTGGCTCACAGCATCCCATCAACTCTCACCTGTCCTTCACAATCCCACCCGCTCTCACCTGTTTCAGAGTCCGTTCCATGTCGATGCCCTGATTCCAAGGAGCAGCTGGGTTGGCCAGACAGTCTCCAGCATTGCCTCTGCGAGAGATGTCGATCTTCTGTCTGCGCAGATTCCGAAATGCCTCCGCCATCACTAGCACACCATCGTACGTCAGTGATGATGAGTACTGAGGAGGTAAAAATAATACTTTGCCTTTACTTCATTCACACTACATTACCCATACTTCCTGTTTACAATCACATATCAAGTATAATACAGAGCCGTACTAGTGCCTAAAGTAGATGTAAATGCAGCAGAGAGGGCATTCTAGGTGAGTGCATTGATTATTGTCTACGCTTGCTCGCTTGTAAGGCTGTGTGCGTAATGCAATGTGACATAAAACTGCAATGTAGCACCGTTGCTACTTGTTACTGGAAAAGCTATTTAGCTGTAAAGCAGTACAGATTGTTGGTACAGAGCAGTAAAGATCCGGAGTGATTGCTGGGGAAAACTGTGCATCGTTTTTCTCTTTATGAGGTATCTAGTGATGAGAAAAAATGCTCAACAATCAAAATGGATTTTCATCTGTTGTTATTTCCATAAACAAATACAAAAGCATGGCTATTTGCATAAGTAGATCGTCCCAATAAGACAGAACGAGTCTCAGTGGCTGGGTCTGCACTGACACTGGTCGTTATGAATGAACTTGATCAGTGGAAATCAAGATTTATGGTTCTAGCAGAGGCATAATAACATCCAATTAACATTGAGGGAAAGACAGGAACAAACAACAATCATTAAAAGGGGAGTCAGCGAGCAAGATGCTGCAAATCAAGAGCGAGGAGGAGATGGAGATAGTCAGAGCTCTTGCCTGTAAAGTGTGCTCTAATGAACCCGTAAAGATTGGTCTGATGTTGCTCTGGTAATTTATAGCAAGGACTGCAAGATGGTAGTGCTAATCAATGGGAGTAGAGAAGGAGCTCCATGTTATCAACAGAGGTTTTTGAACTGAGGACAGCACGAAGAGGTGAGGTTTTGCAGCACAAAATCATCTTAATGAGAATATTTGTTTTTTTTTTTCTAGTTATGGAGAACTGTAATATATTTTATGTGATACCGGTTCACTTTATTTACGCATTATTACGTTTATTTAAGTATTTACGACTATATGTTGCAAACTGCATTTAGGAACATGTGTGAGAATAAGAAAAATTCCAACTGGTCCTTAGAAAAAATAAAACATTTAGACATATAAATAAATATAAATACATAATTATTAAAGCTGCAGTCCATATGTTTTGCCTCTTTACCGCCATCTCTGTTTGAAAACCTGGAATTGCAGTTACTTGCAGAATTAACTTAACCTTGCGTTGGTTGTACTCTGGCACGGCTCCAGTGTGAATTAATCTAATGTTTCGATGAGTATGTGTGTGTGGCAGTCAATCATTGCACCGGTGTGAATCCTATACTAAGTAATCAAAGATATAGCTTATATCTTGGAATATATGACCCAAATAAGGATCTTCACCTCATATTGTCATCTGAACAAGTAACAAGTCTGCCATGTTTGTTCTGACCAAGTGAGGAAAAAAGCAATACAATAAATTGTGCTGCCAATTTAATCTAACGATCAATTAATCAATTATTATTATTGTTATACTTTATTCTCAGATTATTAATGTTAAAACTATCAGAATTGCGTGACTATGAGTATATTGTGTATAAGCTTGTAGAATTCATATTAAGAAATTATTTTAACCCAAAAAGCAAACTACACTCCCTTTAAACTGGTTGTCTTTAAAATACAAACCTTGTGTAATCCCAGGCTATCTGTAATCAGAAGTATATTTAAAACTGGTGTATAATTTAATTTAATTAACGTGTTTCATAAACACATAATCCATTCTGGATTACAATACACCATCAAAAGGATACATTAAAAAGATACGGACTGCTGCTTTAAATTTAAAGCTAGAGAAAGTCTTGAATTAAAATAAATAAGTCTTAAAAATATCTAAAAAAATTTTAACAAACATCTTAATAATATTAAGATAAAGATAAAGAACAGGAGTTGATTAGTAAACTTTTACATGCATTTTACTTAAATATACTAAAATTATTTTTTATTACTTTATTATTTATTTAGTATAAATTATATTTAGTATATAATATGTTTTACTAAAGTTTAAGAGAAAATAGAAGAATTAGAGCAAATCAGTGCTTCTTATTAATTTACTGCCATTGTGTAAATAATATGGAATTGTGTAAAATATAATAAAAGTAATTGTACTCTGATTAAAAGCACTTTGAAATGTAATAGAATATACATAATTGGAATCTGATCCAGATTACTTGTAACTATTTACTACCTTGCACTGTATGTGTGTGTTTATATATATATATATATATAATTTGTATATAATTAAAAAAATATATAATTTTATATATATGAATATAATTTACTTTAAATGGTAGACACTGTATGTGTACTGTATGTATAAATACATAATTATTAAATACAGTTTGAAGCTATATATATTTATTTATTTTAATAAACTATTAATGTTTTGCCTTCATTGTGAATCTTTATAAATGATTTGTCTCTCGGAAATGAGACTAGAATACTAGAATGGTTTCCTAGTCTTCAAAACACAACTTAATCCATGTATTTACTTGTATTTAGACTTTATTACACACATTCCCCAACAGACGGCTTAAACATGGCTCCGGCTTCAGTCTGTCATGGTTTAATTGACTCAGATATTGCTTGGACAGCTGCTCGTTGAATCTCATTGGCTAAAGCTTGACGAAGAATGTGTCCTGTCACAGTTTGATTGGCTAAACATCTGTGTCTGGAATCCCGCCACATGCGTCCGACAGGATTATCAGGGATCCAACCTGATATAAACCAACCCTCCATTCGCCGGCAGATTTCGAAACATGCTGTTTGAGTAGATAAGGATTTATTCTGCTAATTGATTCAATAGTGTTTAGCACAGATCTCTGAGCACGTTTGTGCTAATTCCTTTAGTGAATTGGGTGCTGAAAAATAAAGTGTGCACAAAAGTGTTTGCATTTGTGTTTAATTATGTTGTAAATGTATTTGCGTACCCTGGGTGGGCTCTCGGATCCTGGATACTCCCTCTGATCTAGTTTGTTCCAGCGCTGCATTAGTTTGATCACCATCGGCTTGCTGAAATCCACCAACTGGAAACCAGTGACGTTTGCCCCGCCGTGCATAAACCTCTCAAGAGAAATGTCCTTAAATCCCTGCCGAGACAAAGACAAAAAGCAGATCAGAGTCAGAGCGAATGCAGCCGATTCATTCAGAAGATAAAGAGGTGGAAAAGGGGAGATTGATGGAATGAATGTGAGACAGATTGAGTCATAAGATTTCTTAATATCCCAGATGCTGACGCTAACAAATGTCAACGCAGAATACGTCACGAAGGCCCGAAACTAAATAAGCAACAATAAATCACAACGTAACAAAGTTCAGGTTCAGCAGTCCATCATAGTCAGAGTCTCCGAAACTGAACAAGACTGCAAATTCCTTTAGAGAAACTAGCAGTTCAGATGAATTTATCATCCACATTGAGTTTTACAGTTGATGAGAGGTGCTAAACTCATCATCGTGTTGCTAGGGTGTTTTGGGTAGTTGCTACGTTATTCGCACAAATTAATTAGGGAAAGATAAATACAGATACATTAAAAAAAAAAGATGTGAGAGGTGCAGTGTTGCCAGGGCATTGATTTATGGTTGCTAAGATGATC
Source organism: Carassius auratus (assembly GCF_003368295.1). Taxonomy (NCBI): domain Eukaryota; kingdom Metazoa; phylum Chordata; class Actinopteri; order Cypriniformes; family Cyprinidae; genus Carassius; species Carassius auratus. Next base: position 62,619 of record NW_020524681.1, read on the forward strand.
TGAGTGATGTTTAGTTTGTTGCTATGTGGTTAGGGTGTTTGATGTGGTTGCTAGGTGATCCAATCCTATTAATAAGAGAATGATACAAACAAATACATCAACATTTTAATTAAATGATATTAAAATAAATTCTATATTTAAAAAAAAGAATGGGAGAATTGTATTTACAAATACATAGAAATGTTATGTTAAATGTGTTAAAATGTATTACATTATATTAAATATAATATATTAAATTAATTAAAATGATATATTTTAATTATTAACAAATATGTAAAAAAATATATTAAGTTAATAAAAAATTAAGTACTTTATATATATAAAAAAATGAATTAATTAAAATAAGTTTTAGATTAAAAAATAATTCCAAAAAGATGTGTTTAGAGCTGTTGTGTTCTGGGTGGTTGTTACGTGGTTTCTTAATAAACCAAAAAAAAAAAAAAAACTAAATAAATAAAAAAAAGGTCCTGTGTCTTCAAGTCTCTGTTTACATTCTGTAGGATTGTACATGTGCATGATCATCCAGCAGGTGAAAATGGTGTGTTTGATCAGCAATCATTGTGCCCAAATGTAATACTGCATTCTGGATTTCTTCAGGAAAGTGAAGCTCTGTCGCAGAGAATTACAGCCAGAGGACACGCTGTCTTCTACATTTGTTAATTTCCTCCAGCCCTCCATCACTGGATGAAGCGCGCCAGCACTCACCAGGTTAGCGATGATGTAGTGGTATCCTTTCACATGTTTGCCCACGCTGACAATCTGAGACGGAGAGAGAGAAAGACATATATGTAATGAATAAAGACTTTCAGTCATTACCTTCAGTAATTCAGCCAATATATTCAGCCATATAAATAGAGTTTAGGTTCCAAGACATTGCCATTTCAGAATTGCTTTCCTGTGAATATGATGAATTTGTGTTACTTGTGGCAAATAGGATGCAGTTCAAATTTGAATAAACAACCTTTAAAGACAGACCACTGTGAGGTTGTTAATCGATGGTATATGCTTTTGCTGAACCCATCAGCCTGCATTATTTTAAATTAAGCTTGTAAATGTGTTCAACAGCTGAATTCCTGCCAAGAAACTACATTACCCATAATTCTGCAAACTCTCCACCAATTAGAATTGATGCAAATCAATCTTGTAAAAACTTTTTCATTGGAGGAAGAAATATTACTGATTATGGACTAGCCAGAAGCAATGGTTTGAATAGAAAAACATTTTAAGTAAAAAATGTAGCATTCCATCATTTGCTCAGCAATGGATGCTCTGCAGTGAATGGGTGCCGTCAGAATGAGAGTCTGGTGAGGTGAGGATATATCCAGCAAATTTACATTTTTGGATGAACTACTACTTTCAGGAAATTGTCTTTTTCAAATGTATTTTACAATCAAAATGTAACAATGATCGATATATTTTGCTGGATGTGAGATTTGTCTAATGTGTAAGCAGTGTCTGTGTGAGATCAGCAGACGCTGAGGCCAGATCCACATCTGCTCGAGGAACTTGCTGGCAGGACTCAGGGCATGTAGAGAGAACATTCTGTTGAAGTTGTACTTGACTATGTCAAACTGCGAGACGGTGTGTGTGTGTGTGTGTGAGTGTGTGTGTGTGTCTGGCTGTATCTGCCAAGTCTGCTGTCAGGCTGATAGATGGGCACCTCAGAGGTCTGCCTGAGGAACAAACGGAGCATGCAACAATCAAACATGGCCTGCAATCGCAGAGTTCATAGATCAGATGTATAGAGACACCTTCTGCTGCTCATGTTGATCATCATTAGCATAAAAAAACATGGAGCTGCTACACCGTTTAATGCATACTAGCATTTAGAAGTTTGTGATCAGTGCCTTATTTTTTGTTTGTTTTTTTGAAAGAAGTCTTAAACATAGTAAAAAATATACTATTGAGAAATTACTTTGATTATTATTAAAATTGAAATTACCTGTTTTCTGTTGCAGTTCATTTTGTAATTTTGTTAAGTGTAATTTATTTCTGTAATTGCAAAGCCGAGAAAAAAAAAAAAAATATATATATATATATAAATCGGCTTTGCAATTAGAGAAATAAATTACATTTAACAAAATTACAATAGTATCAATAGTATATTTTTTACTATGTTTAAGACTTCTTTCAAAAAAACTAACAAAAAATAAGGCACTGACCACAAACTTCTAAATGCTAGTATATATATGTATATGTATATAAATGTATTTATATGTATATATGTGTATGTATATGTATATATACATACATATATATATATATATATATATATATATATATATATATTTATATATATATATATATATGTATATATATATATATATATATATATATATATATATATATATATATATATATATATATATATATATATGTATATATATCGACTCCGTTGATATATATATATATATATATATATATATATATATATATATATATATATATATATATATATATATATATATATATATATGTATGTATGTATGACCCACCTTCTCCATGATGGCCTGCAGGATGGCATATATATATTTATGTATATATATATATATATATATATATATATATATATATATATATATATATATATATATATTTATATATATATATGTATATATATATTAGTGGTGGGCATAGATTAATTTTTTAAATCTAGATTAATCTCACTGTAATCTTGAAATTGATCTAGATTAATCTAGATTAAAATGTCTCATTTGAATTCTGCCGAAGGCATTCAGAACAGTGGCAGCTGGCACACCTAAAAATAGATGCAAAATTATTTTTTATAGTCTCAATAAAAAATGTTTACTAAACTTGGGCGAAACTTGTTGTTTACTTAAAATATATATATATTTTTTTGTTCGCGACTCGGTTGATTCAGATCGGCACTTCGGAGCCTGTTCGCGACTCGGTTGAATTGGATCGGGACTTCGGAGCATGTTCGCGACTCGCTTGATTCGGTTCGGCAGTTCGGAGCCTGTTCGCGACTCCTTTTATTCGGATCGGCACTTCGGAGCCTGTTCGCGACTCGGTTGATTCAGATCAGGACTTCGGAGCCTGTTCGCGACTCGGTTGATTCAGATCAGGACTTCGGAGCCTGTTCGCGACTCGGTTGATTCAGATCGGCACTTCGAAGCATGTTCGCGACTCGGTTGATTCAGATCGGCACTTCGAAGCATGTTCGCGACTCGGTTGATTCAGATCGGCACTTCGAAGCATGTTCGCGACTCGGTTGATTCAGATCGGCACTTCGAAGCATGTTCGCTACTCGGTTGATTCAGATCGGCACTTCGAAGCATGTTCGCGACTCTGTTGATTCAGATCGGCACTTCGGAGCCTGTTCGCGACTCGGTTGATTCAGATCGGCACTTCGAAGCATGTTCGCGACTCGGTTGATTCAGATCGGCACTTCGAAGCATGTTCGCGACTCTGTTGATTCAGATCGGGACTTCGTAGCATGTTTGAGATTTTTTTTAAATTCAGATCTGGACATCGAAGCAGGAAGTGTTTGTCAAACAGTTAATTGGTGATAAATGAATATTTGGACTTGAGGCTTTTTTTTTTACCTGTCGATTCAGCATGTACATGGACCCACACACAAAGGTGGACACACTCTAGACTTAATCATCAGTAGGGCTCTAAACTTTTCATCCATTCAGAATATTTGTGTTACCCAAATAAAATAATGACTAAAAGTAACGTTAAGTCTTTGAGAACGGGTTTCTCAAGACAGGTGGTGCATTAGACCAGGGGCTCACATCTCCTGTTTCCAAAATATGGCGTTATTTTATGGCGTTTTTTCCCTGTCAAATGTCAAGAGCGCATTATTGTTGCGCGAAGTACATTAATATAATGCGCGAATCTCTCTCCTCGAGCGCGGAATATAATGTGCGGAGCGCGAATCTCTCTGCTCGCGCGCGCTCTCATTTTTAAGTGCATGCATACTCTCTGATGAGCGAGCCCAGAGAATATTCTTACAAGAGCAACGTGTATCTGAGAGCGCGCGCCCAGTTCCCGCGCGCAAGCAGAGAGATTTGCGCTCGCGCATTATATTAATGTACTTTCGCGCTACAATAATGCGCTTTCGACATAGATGAAAGTCATCATAGCTTGCGTAGTATAGACCCAGCTCCCAACCCAACTTTGAGAATAGATTAACTGCGATATTTTTTTATCGCCCGATAAGGGTCTCATTAAGTGAAATTTTAAGAATTATAAAAAATTTTACTCTTCTGCTCACTAAATCTGCATTTATGTGATCAAAAAATACAGTAAAAACAATGATGTTGTGTAATATTTGAAATTAAATTACATTTTTTAAATCAATACAAAAAAATCCTGAAAATTATATTAAATGAATTTTTTTATTAAACTATATATATATAAATAAATCAATAAATGTATGCATTTATACATTTATATTAATTCATGAATTTTTATATTAAATCATTATTATTGTAGTTATTTTATATTAAATATTCATTCTAATTTAATAATAAATATGATTGTTTTAGAAATAACAATTACATGTTATGAAGAAAAATGTACTTGTAATTGTTAAACTTGCCTGTTAAGGAAGTAAATGGGATGGTTTTTATTACATGTTGACTTTGCTTTGTGATGCACTGGACGTCATCCTCACCTGTTCCAGAATGTTCTGGAGTCGTTCTGCCTCGAGGTCGATGACGAACTTCTTCTCCTGTCTTCGGTCCAGGTCTTCCAGCAGTCTTCGGTAACTGGCGTCGTTGAAGTTCTCCACACAGATGGCACTGACCTGCCAACCGTTCTGACCCGCCTTCTCCATGATGGCCTGCAGGATGGCATATCCTGACAAAAACAACACCAAAACACTCTAATGTGAATAACATCTCTTTACTCGTACCTTATGTCAACATTTGTCTTCATTGTCTATTTTATAAAAAAAATAAAATAAAAAAAATGGGAGACAAAGATGAGAAATAACTGAGAACTCCCTTATGTCTGCCAAAATAAAAAAAAATAAAAACTATGCAATTAAATGAAAAAAAAAAACATCGTAAATGCAATTCAAATCAGATAATAGCTCAAAGTTTGAAATTTCCAAGATAAATAACTGAGAACTCCATCGAATTATTAGATAAAACAGTAAAAAATATTTTTGTTACTGAGAATATATCTACATTTTGATTAATTTGATTAAGTCGCTTTGGATAAATTTTTTATTTAATATATATATATATTTAATATATATATTTTTTCATTTATTTTGTTGTTAAATATCTAAAACTGAAATAAAAAAGTAATAAAAATTTATAGACATTTTTCTTAAATTAATGAATCATAAAAATGACAAAAACACAAAAATACTACATTTATAAACCAAAATTTTTAAATAAACTTTCATTTGAAATATTGATTAAACACTAAAAGCATCTCAACAATACTCCAATATGTCTTTATGTAAATTAAATAAGTTTTAAGTTTATGTACTAAATAACACGCTAAACCTGAAATAAAAAACAACTATGTAAATATAAAAAAACAACAAAAGCACACAACAACATTACTTAAACTTGAACTAAAATGTAAATAAAAATACAAGATAAAAGCACATTCAAAATATAAATAAAAACTAATAGTACCTTGAAGATACTAAAATAACACTGAATACATTATATCTGCCAACGTTAAAAAACTAAATTAATTTTATGTCAATACTAAAAAAGGAGGAAGCCACATTCACCTTTCCAGACTCTGTGTGTGTGTGTGTGTGTTTCTACAGGTGTGTGTTTGCGCTCTGTCCAAGCATCCCGTGTGTATTCTGCATCCGTGTGCCAGTTATGTCAGCCAAGAGCAACAGATGTCCTTTAAATTGGCCCTTAGTCACACCGCAGGACTTTGGACATCAGGACAAATGAAATATCCAATGCGCCTCTGTGTGTGTGTGTGTGTGTGTGTGTGTGTGTGTGAGCAGGTTCAGAACAACTGATAGGACACAAACCACAACACAGACAAACCACAGATGACCGTGAGCTCACACACACACACACACACACAATAATGAAATGGCACCAGCTGTCCCGTGAGTAAACACAGACTGGCAGCAGAGAGCTGGAGAATCCTCTGTACACAAACACCAGTCTGTGTGTGGACAGAACGGACGGACGGACGCTTGCCTCTCGCTCCGTGTGTAAACACACTCTAGACCTGCTGCTTTTCAAACACACTGTGAATGTATAGACATGTGATGTGCAACTAAATACACAGGTTCAACCGAAGCACGGCATGAGAGTCTTCAAAAGGCAAGAGTTCGGAGAAATTCTGTGTCAGTTCTCAAAATGACTCAAAATATATTTTATAATACATTTTTTAAATATATGTTTCTTCTATGTAAATATTTTAAAATATTAAAAATACTGTTATAAAAATGACTGTAACATTTTAAAATATTGTAGAATATCAGTTAGCAAAATGGCTCAAATAATTGAGTGCTATATGTAGTTTTGTAATTTAGCAATATTTGAAAACATTTAAATAAATATAGTTTAATATTTTTTTTACATTGTACAATTTCGAATACACTGAATAATTTCAAAGTCAACGTGCATATGCAGTTTTATTCCATAATGTGACATTTCTGTGAAAGAAAGTAACATATTCTACAATAGAAAAAAAATGGACAGCATTTTATTTTAGCGATTCTTTTTAATTTGAACACACTTTTCCAATTCAAATTTGTATGTTTTTTTATTTTATTTTATATATATTTTATTTAAAAGTCTGGATTTATCAATGAAGAGTGAAATAATTAAAAACTAAGTTTTGGCACCTTCAATGTTTTATAATAATAATATTATATATTTTATTATTATGCAAAGTCAAATTACCCCAATTTCATACTGCATGATGTCTCATAAACTATTCATTTATTTAACAAATTGTTAATAACTGCGTCGCTCACTTTTAAACATGCATGTTGGTGGCATGCTACAGTTAAAATGTTTAGCATATCATACTACAAACTGTCTCACACTTTTTTCTCATACATGATTGAACACATGATAGGTAAAAATTGATAGCCTGGATGCACTAAAAATTACTTTGGAGTAAAGTGTCTGCTAAATGCATAAATGTAAATGTTTTATTTTTAATAGTGAGCCATATGCAGTCCTTTAGCACTGGACCCGATGGCTTAGTCCGGTCCAGACCGCCAGATGGTCTGTTTCTCGGCTGAAGTGAGCGTGCCAGCAGAAGTGGAGATGTTAGTTTAACTGTGCTGTTAACATTAGCGAGCCCAGTGGATTCCAGCACTGCTGTAACAGAAACACGCTAACCAACGGACGCTAGCTAGCAGTGAAGAACAGTGAAGAACAGAACGACTATCACGAGCGGGGAAATGTAAGTACAAAAAATTGCATTTTTCAATGACCAACATTAAGAAATATATATATATTTTTTCCCCAAAATAAATGATCAGCCTACAGAGCTCAATTTAATAATTCAGTGTGGTTAAACAAGACAAGTTGGTCGATATTATGATTAACTGATGTCTGGACTTGTCTTTAGCATTTTTTGGCTTTAAATCATTTAAAGATACAAATCAGTCGTTTGTCGTTTTTTTTTGTGTCTGAATCAATTGCCTTTGAACGAATCATTGATTGAATCATCCATTCATAAAGACAATCCCTATAGCATCCTTCTTGAATAAATCATCCATTTCAATGAATCAAAGTGAATCATCCATTCATAAATGAAGAGTTTATTTGCAAAAACAGATAAACTCATGTTAACATGTTTTTATTGTGTTTTATTGTGTTAGTTAGTTTTTTCTAATCAGAATAACCCAACTGCAGCTTGATCGAGAATAACTGGAATGCACGATAAAAAATATGATTTCTGAAAATTGTTAAAAACATAGGCCTAGTTATCTGTTTTTGTTAATGAACTCTTTAAATACTGTTACTTGCTTTGTTCTTGAATGAATCACTCATTTGATGGATCAATGATTCAATGATCCATTAATAAAAAAACAGTTCTTGAATGAATCAGCTGTATAAATGAATCGTTTGAATAAATGACTCACTCATTAAGACAGTGCAAGTTTTAATTTCATATTTAAATGAAGTGTATTTAGTTTCAATATTCAAAGTATTATTTTAAAACATTAATCTGAATGAATCAGACTTTAAAAGAAATTGGTTGAATAAATGACTACAATGACTTACTCATTTAAAGTATAATTTCTTTTATATAAGTAAAATTATATTTTAGTATTCATATTATTTATGAATTTTTTTTTTCTGAATGAATCAGCAGGGTCCAGTTAGAATGAACTGGTTGAATAAATGACTTCAATGACTTACTTAAATGATCATTTAATTTTATAATTAAAAAAAAAATATATTTCAATAAAATATTAATTTCTCATAGAATTGTTTATGCAGCGGTAAGTGCAGTGCCTCTTTTGCAATGCAAAAATTTATTTTATTCATACTGATATAATGCTATTTGGTAACAGAATATATTGTCTTATTAATCTTAATAAATTACCCTAATTTATTGATTATATTAATATGACAAAATATTATGCACACATCAAATAAAGTAAATTATGTTACAAAGGTAAAATACTTCTGGAAATTAGTTTTAACTTTATTTTCGTAACTGCAAAATATTGTCAATGTCAATATTTAGATTTTATTATTATTATTATTATTATTATTATTATTATTATTTATTTTTGTCAATATCACTCACACTTGATCTACATGCATTTCTGATTATTTCTCCTCTGTTTTCTGTAGAAATGCTTTTTAGCTTTTTATTTTAAGACAAACTTGTGACTGGTTGTTTTACACGTCAGAAAAGTGTCTTCCTGTTTAAATGGGTGTTTTTAGGCAAAAGTCAGCTGCAGTTTGAGTCAAATTTTAAGATTTCAACAGTGCTTAAGTATTTTACTTGAACTTTACTAAATAAAGGCACAAATTAAAGAGACATGGCAGTCAACAACTGTAACATTGTGGAGAAGCTGAGGAAATATGCAGAGGCAAGGCATTTCATGGAAAAGCTAGAACAAACAATATGCCAAAAACCACAGGGAACAAAGAACAGAAGGACGGGTAAACAGACAACCATTACATTCAACAAAGAACTAAAGAAACTCTAGGGCTGTATATACAGTCTACAGGAGGCTAACAAGCTAAGATAAGATACAGATAAGATAAGATATAAACTGAATACAAGCACCACGGGAGAAATGAAGTGACATAAAAGTCCGAGACAAAGCACAGAAAACACACACACACACACAAAAAAATACAAAAATAAAAAAGCATGAAAGAGATGATTTGTGAGGACAGCAATCACGCTTATTTTCTGAAACCAACATAAAACTGAACGCCTCAAAATTGCAAAAACAAAAAACAATATCCTTCAAAAAAGGCAAGTTTTGGAAAGGGCAAATTGCACAAGATATACCCTTATGAAACAAAAATATATTGCAGTATAATGGAAAATATAATGTAATATATTAGGCATATATTCTTATATATATGTATTTTTTCCAATATATTGAAAGCGGCAATCATTTGTATATTTTGCAATATATTATATAATATATGTATCATCAATATATTATTAAATGTATTCAAATATATAAAATATTAGAAAATAAAAAGGGAAAATAATATATTACAATATATTTTAAGAAATAAATTGGTAAATATATTTTCCTTTCGTAAGTGTAGTACTTCCAGTGCCCTGTAGTTGGCAACATCACATCTTTTGTAGCATAAATAAACTGTTTCAGAAAAGCTAGGTGTCGTGCAAAATGTAATGTGGAAAAAAAGAGTAAAGAGTAGATTCTCATTTAAAAATGTAGTGAAGTAGAGAGTAAAGTTGCTTATATCTTTGGTACTCGGTACAACTACAAAGTACCCGAAACATACAATAATTGGTTGCATTTACCCAAGTACTTTACACTTCTGAACACAAGCCAGACTTTCCCCTGTGACCATGTGTTGAGCGAGCGATTGCAGACGTTTTAGCCAAAGGATCCGCAATGCAGATCTGCTGAGAGAGGTGTGAGGTCAAGCCCAGTGTCTGTGAGTCTGATAAACCTCCTCAGCGCTCGGGGAATCAACTCAAACACAAGGACAAAGGCAAAATCTGCTGCAGCGTCCTTGGAATCAATGCCAGCTGAGGACGAAGCAGCTCACAAGACAAGATCAGAATAGCGCTTATGAATCATTAATCAATAATTATTAAATAAAGTATCCGTGTTTGGAATCAAATGGTAAATAATAGCCCAGTTTTAGTAAATAGTTGCGAGAAGTTGGCACTAATTAACCTCCACAGTCCACTAGTTGTTTGTTAGACAGCTGGTTATTGACTCTCCTGGACAATCTTTAGTTTGTACTGTGAAGTGTTATTTAACCCTTACGAAAGGAAAATATATTTACCAATATATTTCATAAAATATATTGTGATATATTGTAATATATTATTTTCCCTTTTTATTTTCTAATATTTTATATATTTGAATACATTTAATAATATATTGATGATACATATATTATATAATATATTGCAAAATATACAAATGATTGCCACTTTCAATATATTGCAATATATTGGAAAAAATAAATATATATAAGAATATATGCCTAATATATTACATGATATTTTCCAATATACTGCAATATATTTTTGTTTCATAAGGGAAGTATTATTTATATACTTGTATAGTTTATATTAATATTTTGAATTGAATATGTTTTATATTATTATTTTATATATATTAATGGTTTACATTTATATATCACATTTTATATACATTTTATTTAATTTTATCTTTTATTTTACATTTTTTAATTCTTTTGTCATTTGTATTACTTTTTTAATATTATTATTTGGGAAATTTATTTACTTTGGTATTTATCACTTTATTATTATTTTGAATATATTTTCTATATTATATTTTCTATAATTGTTATTTTTTATTTTACATGTAATAATTTTGTCATTTTTATTCCTTTTTTAATATTACTACATAAAGGTTTAATTAATTTTTGTCACAAATATGGATCTTAATGCTTCAGTTTAAACTTTTTTCTATCATTTTTAATTTTTGTGTACTTTAAGTCTCTCTCTAATATATTGTTTTAGTATTAATTATTCATATAATTTTTATTCATATTCATTAAGTAATCTAAAAGCACAAAACCAGTCTGAAGTCTCTAGGGTATATTTGTAGCAATAGCAAAAAAACATTGCATGGGTCAATATAATCAATTTTTCTTTTATGCCAAAAATCATTAGGATATTAAGTAAAGATATTTTTTACATTTTCTATGGTAAACATATTAAAACTTAATGTTTGAATAGTAATATGCATTGCTAAGAATTCATTTTTAAAAACTTTAAAGATGATTTTCTCAATATTTAGATTTTTTTGCACACTCAGATTCTATCTCAGACAAATAAACCATACATCAAGGAAAAGCTTATTTATAAAATGTTCCAAAAATTGACATTGTGATTCTTTAATTTGAGTTACTTAGTTGTTTTTTTATGCTTACATAACTATTTAGGTTTAATTTATTTTGATGCCAGTTTTCCAGTTAGTACTTTATTTCCTTCCACTTCAAAACAGAAGGACAAAGGCAAAACTGATGGAAGAACACGCTCTTCTGTCTTATGGACTGGGATGAAGCGACTCAAGAGACTAGCGGTCAGATTCAAACATCAGCACTCATTAAGAGAGGGAAGAGATGAAGAAAATGAAGATGAGGGAAGAAGGCGGATGCTTCTCTTTCTGGTGTGTAAGCAGGAGATCACGGATGACTGGATGACTGGCGTCGCTCTGGGCTCCATGAGGAGCAGATCATGCTCCGCTGACCGACAGCAGGCAGGAGCGACCGAGCACATCATATAGAGAAATTCTCTTCTGGAAAGCGGCCTGCCTGACACACACACACACACACACACACTGCAGGGCTCCCATGATGCCAGGCGAGAGAGAATTAGACGGCAGCTGTGACTCCAACACCAACGCCAACTTACGTTTGTGCAGATTCCACTGAAGCTTAAGTGTAATCATGTTTAGCAGTCTGTCTTTCATACATTTGTGTTTCTGATATGTGCAACAACAATCTGGCGTCGTTCCATAAAATATCAAAATGGAAAAAAAAAGATAAATTGTTTATGTGTGAAATATGATATTGGTGACGCTGCTGTTGAATCACAAAAGGAGCCGTCATTGTAAATAATTGCTGAAACACTGTATGAGAAGTTGTTCTCGTTGATTGGTCAACCATCCATTCTTAGTGCGTATTGTAATGTATCGAGTGTTATTTTAGTAGCTATTATATGCTTTTAAAGATTTTATTCATCTTTTGAATCG
>NW_020524681.1:80000-81346 GCF_003368295.1 Carassius auratus
TGTTCGTGTTTGCATGTGTGTGTGTGTGTGTGTGTGTGAGTACATTTGTGTGTGTGTGTGTTCGTGCATGCGTGTGTGTGTGAGTACATTTGTGTGTGTGTGTGAGTGTTCGTGTTTGCATGTGTGTGTGTGTGTGTGTGTGTGAATACATTTGTGCTTGTGTGTGTTCGTTTGTGCCGTGCATGCTTGTGTGTGTGTGTGCGTGTGTTCGTGTGTGCGTGGGCATGTTTTTGTGACATATCAGGACACAACTCTGTATAATGACATGGGTATGACACAGGTATGACAAGGAGAGAGTGACTTATGAGGACATAACCCATGTCCCCATTTTTCAAAACGCTTATAAATCATACAGAATGAGTTTTTTTTTAGAAAGTAAAATGCACAAAGTTTCCTGTGAGGGGTTAGGGTTAGGTGTAGGGTTGGTGAAGGGTGATAGCATATACAGTTTGTACATTATAAAACCATTACACCTATGGGATGAACACACTTTTCACAAAAACAAACATGTGTGAGTGTGTGGTGTGTGCACGTGGTTTTTAACCAAGCTTCAGGGGTGTGATGAAACACAGTTCAGTCTGCTCTAACACTGATGTCACTCTGTTAAACCGTCTAAATTTAACACACCAGTCGACCCTGACCTTTAGTCGCCCACGCTCACACACTTACGTCACGTTATCAGTCTTCTATATTCTGATGAATGTTTGAAATCACCTTCAGCCCCAGAAATAATTGAGCTCAAACTGTGTGGACTCTCCATTTATTATATTCATTCCAGCTTTTCCAGCTTCCTTTCCTTACATGGTGTGTGTGTGTGTGTGTGTGGTGTGTGTGGGCTGATGGGTTCTGTCATGTGCTCTAAACACAGTTAAGTTGAATAAAATCACTATGGACTCTAATAGAAATAGAGCTATTAATCAGGATTTAGAACACAGAGGAAAGAGAGAGAGAGAGAGTCTGGAGCAGCGCTGGGTCTACAGGTCACAAACAATCGAGTTAACATTTACCCAAACACACATCACTCCTCAGAGACAAGATCGGCTGACCTCACCATGCACTACTTTTATTCTGGACACATGAGTTATTTATTATACCTGAATTATTATGTTAAACTATAATAATATAGTCACACACACATATACCAAATAAATCCTCCTTTAAAATGTTAATAAGCATGTTTATTTAAATGCACAGTTAAATGGTTAATTGCATTTTATGATGTATTTATTTATTTCTCATAGTTGGTCCCGATTAAAAAAAGGCTGTGTCTTGTGGTTTGTGACCCACCGGTTAAGAAATCTGATATGACAGACATGTGTTTTAACCTAGACAGAAACAATCTGCTT
>NW_020524682.1:0-26734 GCF_003368295.1 Carassius auratus
GATTTTTTGAAATGACAGTAAAAAGGAAACATTAATCGTCTTGTATTTTTAAATTGCAGCTTCCAAACCTTTAAAAAACATTTTTAATTTAGAAACCAGTGATTCTGAGGAAATATGCATAGTTTCATGACTTTACAGCACTGTATGATTAAAAGAAAATTAAAAAACTGTCAGACATCTGATCTCACTCTGTTCACTTCTGTGTGCTGACTCTGTGTGTGTGTGTGAGTGTGAGTGGGGGAGGGGTGTGAGCTGAGTGGCAGACAGACAGAGAGAGAGAGAGAGAGAGAGAGAGAGAGAGAGAGAGAGAGAGAGAGAGAGAGAGAGACTTAAACATCTCTTTAATCACCAGAAAAAAAACTGTATTTTAAATAGTTATTTTTTTGTTGTTGTTGCTAATTGTGCTGTTACATCTTAAAGAAATATCTTAGGCCTTATCCTTTTCTGACATTTTCAGGGATTAAAAAAAAATCCTAAAAACCTTATTTGTGCTGCAAATAATAATTTCAAACTCATTTGATACTGACCTCTGTCACCCTGTGACATGACATTTATTTGAATTTACATAATCTCAAGGATGTAACAGTAAAACTGTTCAGCTCACAGATGAAGACTAAGCTTTAATGCAAGCAGAACTATTTCACAAATGCTTATAGGTTAATGAAATCATAACAAAACACTTTTAAATTATTTAAGGATTTGGTAACACTTTAAAATAATGTCTCAATTGTTAACATTAGTAAATGCATTGGTAACACTTCATAATAGCTGCGATTCTTAGCTAAGCATTAGTAAATAGTCAGTTCATGCTTTATATAGCCTTCTCCCAAAATTAATATTTTAGTAAGCATTTTATAAATACAGCTATAATTAAATTGTTCATGGTTTATATGCACATTTATTTTGAGGAGATTAAAGGCTGTAATCTCCCTAAAAAAATGTAAAATAAAAAATAAAATAAATAAAATAAACAAACACAGAACTCATAAATATTTATTTCAAGATGCAATAAAAGAAAACTGTACACCTGAATTTATTATTATATATATATATATATATATATATATATATATATATATATATATATATATATATATATATATATATATATATATATATATACACACACAATTGCATAAGTTTATATTTAAAAATGTTTAGCAAGTGTACAGCTAATAATAATAATAATGCATTTTATTTAGTTTTAGCTACAGACACCAAACTCGGTACTTAAATTGTTCTTATCAAGACGGACAACTTTCTAATTCACAGTCATAAGCTACGATCAACAGGAAGTCAGCTATTTTGATTTGAATGTGTATTTTTGAGATTTTACAGTTGTGAATTAATGCGTACTCCTCACATGGGAAGTACACTATACACACCAAACTTTGACTACATGAAGAAACAACATCGAGGAACTTAAATTGCGAACGGATTTTGGTTAGCTTGAACGGTTTTGACGTGGTGATTTTTTGAAAATGACAGTAAGAAGGGGAAACATTAATTGTATTGTATGTCTAAATTGCAGCTTCCAAACACTTCAAGGCATGTTTTCATACAGAGATCAAATCATTATGAGGAAATATGCATAGTTTCATGACTTTACAACACTGTATGGATAAAAGAAAAGAAAAAACTGTCAGACTTCTCAACTGACATGATCTCACTCTGGCCACTCCGTCTGTGTGAGGAAAGGGAGGGGGAGAGGGAGGGGGAGTGTGAGTGTGAGGGGGTTGGTGACTGTGAATCTTTGGTGACTGACAGTGTGTGTGGATTGTAGGGAGGGGCTGTCTGGCAGAGAGAGAGAGAGAGAGAGAGAGAGAGAGAGAGAGAGAGAGACCTAATCATTCCTTTAATAATCAGGAAAAAAAATCTATATTTTAAATTGTTATTGTTTTTGTTGTTGCTAATGGTGGTGTTTTTTTCCTTTCATTACAGGTTAAGAAATCTCTTAGGCCTTATCCTTTTCTGACAGTTTTTGGGATTTAAAAACATCCTAAGAAGCCTTATTTGTGCTGCAAATTATAATTTCAAACTCATTTGATACTGACCTATGACAACCTGTGACGTGACATGACATTTATTAATCTCATGGATGTAACAGTAAAACTCTTCAACTGACAGATTAAGCTGCAATGCAAGCAAAACTATTTCACAAATGCTTATAGGTCATTAAAATCATTACAAAACACTAATAAATTATTAAAGGGTTTGGTAACACTGTATAATAATGTCTAATTTGTTAACATTAGTAAATGCATTGGTAACACTTTATAATAACTGCACTCATTAGCTAAGCATTAGTAAATAGTTCACTAATTACATTGTCCTTGGTTTAAAAGCACATATATTACAAAGGAGATTAAAGTTTCAGTTGTCTTATAAAATAAATCAATAAACACAACCCAGTTTGATTCAGAATTCAGAAATATTTATTTCAAGATGCAATAAAAGGAAACTGTACACTTGAAAAGGTTTTGAGCGATTCTTGAAGGACTAGCATCACCTTCACTTGTACGATGGTTTGAGGAATATATCTTCCAGATAGTACCGCCGCTCCCTATATGCAGAGTATGCAGTCTTCGTAGAGCACCAACTCCCAGAGGGGGCACCAGTTGCTCAAAAAACAAAAAAACAAATATGCGCCATTCTCCCATCCGCGTTCGCGACCACTCAATAGCATTTGAGAAGAAAGACTTGTAGTCACAAAACAATTGTAATGTGTTCATATAGGTGTCAGCTACAATGCACACCTTATACATTTTTTATACATTTTAAAATAAAGTGTTACTAAAGTTATATATATTGTTCTGTGTATGTGATTTCAAAGTCTAGATTGGTCGAATTAACCCTTTAACTGCCACATCCCTTAAAACTTGATTGTCAGAGGGTTACTGTAAATGCTTATGCCCGCTGGGCACAGTTTTCCCGATGCCACCAGGGTGGCGTTGCACTGATGGCTTGAGCCCGACATCGCTGCTTGCAGCTATATTTATTATTATTTTTTTTATTTTTTATTAAACCTTCCGGGGGTTTTTGGGGGCCTTAACATGCTCAAAAACTCTTGAAAATTGGCACACACATTGGAATCTGCGGCCATTAGGACGCCACAGAGACTGGGACCCGGGCGTGGCACAGGGGCTCTACAGCGCCCCCTGGAACACAGTCAGAAATCTTGAACCATAGCTCACACACACTTGCATATATTTATATGAAACTCAGTACACTTGTAGATCTCATTGAGCTGAACAACTTTCGCGCTCTATGTCAAAGGCTCCGCCCAACAGGAAGTCAGCTATTCATGGCTGTTTAAAAAAAGCATGTTCTGGAATTTGATATACTTGTCATAGGTTTTTTACATGATTGCCACCAAACTCGGTGAACATGATCTCAAGACATTGGGGATGAAAAATTGCGAGGGGATTTTTTATATCTCGAACGGTTTGCCCGTGGCGAGGCGTTGAAATTAGGGCAAAAAGTGAGAAACAGGAAATGCCTAATAACATCCACATACATTGCCTGAGTTTGATCAAACTTCATCGGTTTGTTCGATGTATGATACCGATCGTATATATATGTGATTATTAAGAGTCAACGTTATAGCGCCACCAACTGGCAGCAGGAAGTGAGTCATTTTCAAAATGCTTTGAATTCAGCATCTTATTTTTACTCGATTTGCTTCAAACTTCATCAGAATAAGACAAAACATGGCCGATGTAAATCTGTTGTGGGGATATTGATATCTTATATATTGTTGCCATGGCAACGTGTCAAACTTGAATATTCTGTTATGGTGATTTTGAGGCATATAACAACCTCAGATTTACATGAAACTCAAAACACATATCAGTATTCTTGATAGCTAGACAATGGAAAAAGCTTTTAAAAGGGCGTGGAAGAGGCACTCTATAGCGCCACCTTTTGTCAAAAGTGGGGGGGTTAGTTTTAGCTACAGACACCAAACTCGGTACAAAAATTGTTCTTATCAACACGGGCAACTTTCTAATTCACAGTCATCAGCTACGATCAACAGGAAGTCAGCTATTTTGATTTGAATGTGGATTTTTTTTTTACATTTAGCTGTGAATTAATGCATACTGCTCAGAGGAGAGTAACACTATACACACCAAACTTTGTCTACATGATGCCAAAACATTTTAAACAACTTAAATTGCCAATGGATTTTGGATAGCTTGAACGGTTTTGTCATGGTGATTTTTTTAAATGACAATAAAAATGGAATTATTAATTGTCCTGCATTTTTAAATTCCAAACACTTCAAAACCTTTTTTCATACAGAAAAAAAGTCATTCTGAGTAAATATGGATAGTTTCACGACTTTACAACACTGTATGGATAACAGAAAATTAAAAAACTGTCAGACATCTCATCTCACTCTGTCCCTCTGTTTGAGTATATGTGCTTCAGACTTCCATTGTCTGAGAGAAATAGCGCCCCTACAGGTGCAATTACCGGACTTTTACTTTCACTTTTAAATCGGTTAAAAATACAAATACATACTTAGATTTAATTCACACTGACAAGCTAAACCAACATATCTGATTATTACCGGTTCAGGGCTCATGGATAAATAATTTCTGGCCAGAGATACGTGAGAAATAGGAGAGATGAATCACCGCTGTGATCACGAGCGTCTGGAGTAAAGAGCTCAGAAAAAACGAATTTATTCCTGTTTTAAAGCTTTTAAAAATAAATTATTACAGCGATATCACACAATCAACCAATTAGAACACACCAAGAGCTAAATTCAGATGTTTTTGAACTGTTTGTGTGAAAATTAAATATTTGTGGCTGCCTATCTGAAATCACCGCTCCGATCAGCGCTTACAGTGTCGAGCTCAAAACAAACGAATTTATTCTTGTTTAAGAGCTTTTTTAAATAAAATATTACCACAAATGCACACAATAAACCCATTGTAACACTGCAAGAGCTAAATGCAGGTGTTTGTGACTCGTTTAAGTGTGAAAGACTATTTGACACCGCCACTGGCAGAATAACATGTATCTCTCGAGCTGCAGGATTCTGCCTTTCGTCGTACGAACGAACACATAACGGACAAGATTATTTCAAAATAGCTTGGCGAATATGAACGAAAACAGCCAATTGAACATAAACTGTTGAGAAATAAATCTGAAGTGGATCTACTGGATTTGAATATTAAGTGACCGCATATACCAGCTGCTTCTGTCTTCAATTTGAATCTATAAAAAAAATGAAACTCATTCATCTTGGCTGCTTTTTTAATGTGTGTACGTATGTATTTATTATTTTGCTCTAACAAGAATTAATCTATATTTAATTAAATCAATTACATTTTATTTTACATTTTATTTGTCCATTTCTGCATCTAAACGCCTAAAAACATAAAACATGATCTATTATACTATTGTTAGCAATTTCTTTATCGTCCAATTTTTCTGGTGTACACACTTTTATTTTCATAATAAACTTGTTTGTTAGATTATACACAGTTACAGTGGTCTATAATAAATATTGACAGGTTTTATTCAAGCTGTTTAGAATGATTGCAGTAGGCTAATTTTTTTAAATGTAAATCCAAAAAAAAAAAAAAAAAAAAAAATTAATAAAAAACATTGGAAAACAATAACTGTTGTACTTTTTTTATACATTTTGTATAATTTCATAGTTTATGCATTATAGTTATAAAAACAAATAAATGTAGCCACTCACATAGAAATAGGCCTTATCCTTTTCTGACAGTTTTAGGGATTTTTAAAAATCCTAAAAAACCTTATTTGTGCTGCAAATAATAATTTCAAACTCAAAAAGTAAATAGTCAGTTCATGCTTTATAAAGCCTTGTCCCAATATTAATAGTCAGTAGTAAGCAGTTTATAAATACAGCTATAAATAGCTTGTTTTTGGTTTATAAGCACATTTGTTAAAAAGGAGAGTAAAGGGTCAGTTATCTTCCTATGAAAAATAAAAAAATAAAAATAAACAAACAACAACACTGATTGATACAGAACTCAGAAATTCTATTGTGGATTTATGATAAAATCAGCCTGTAAATGATTTCATACTCCTCCAAGAAGACACAAGTAGTTCACACCAAACTTTTTTTAACATGAAGCCAATATACTGAGATGTTAAATTGCGAATGGGTTTAGGATAGCTTAAATGGTGTGGTCATAGCGATTTATTAAAGTAACATAAAAAAATACAATAGTTATTTTACTATATCTTTAATTTTTTTCATTCCAAACTCTTCATATTTTTTTATATACGTAGAAGTTATCATTTGAAGGAAGCACAGTAAGTTTAATAGCTTTATCATTTTCAAGAGCCAGCATAAAATTAAAACTATCATAACTTATAAATGAAGCTTGCAATTCTTAGTACCAATAATGGCCACCAGATGGAGGTATAGGATTACTTTTAAATAATTATTGTAGAAACAAGTATGATTTAAATCATTTATAGAAATCTTTCAAAGAAAAATAATATGAATTTTATGTATTTACTGATAAAATGACCCTCACTTTATTAGAATAACAAGCTGAAATATTGTGAACTGTATATTAAGAATAATTCTTTATAGGCTTTATGGACAGACACGTTTTGAGTGACTCTTGAAGGATCAGCACCACATCCTCTTTTACCACTGTTTAAAGAATTTATCTTACAGAACAGATGCAAATTAATTTTGGATAGCTTGAATGGTTTTGTCGTGGTGATTTTTTGAAATAACAGTAAAAAAGTAACCAGTAAATGTCTTTTATTTTTTTAAAGTGCAGCTTCTAAACACTTCAACAAAATGTACACATAGAAGTCATGCTGAGGAAATATGCATAGTTTCATGACTATACAACACTATATGGATGATAGAAAATTAAAAAACTACCATACATCTGATGTCACTCTGTCCCTCTGTCACTGTGGGTAATGTGTGTGTGTGTGTGTGTGTGTTTGTGTGTTAAGTGTGTGTGCTGAGTTTGTGTGAATGTGTGGGAGAGGGGATGGGCTTGGTGTCAGAGAGAGAGAGAGAGAGAGAGAGAGAGAGAGAGAGAGGGAGGGAGACTTAATCATCTCTTTAATCACCAGCAGAAAAAAAAAGCAATTTTGTGTTGTTGTTGTTTTTTCATCATTACAGCTTAAGAAATATCTTAGGCCTCAACATCAACTGTTGCTGCTTTATATAGCCATCTCCCAAAATTAATAGTCATTAGTAAGCATTTTATAAATACAGCTATAATTAAATTGTTCATGGTTTATATGCACATTTATTTTGAGGAGATTAAAGGCTGTAATCTTCCTAAAAAAAAATAAAAAAATAAAAATAAAAAAATAAACAAACACAGAACTCAGAAACATTTATTTCAAGATGCAATAAAAGAAAACTGTACACTATATATACATATATATACAATTGCATAAGTTTATATTTAATTTTTTTTATCAAGTGTACAGCTAATAATAATAATAATAATAATAATAATAATAATAATAATAATGCATTTTATTTAAGGCGCCTTTCAAACCACTCAAGGTCACCGTACAACAAGTAACAACAGTAACAATATTAAAACAAAAAATAACAGCAAATAACAATGTCAATAAAAAACCACAATAATATTAGAATAGCACAACATATTGTGGAATACTATATTAAGACTTTATATATAGGCTTTATGAACAGATAGGTTTTGAGAGATGCTTGAAGTACTAGCATCACCTCCTCTTGTACGACGGTTTGAGGAATATATCTTCCAGATAGTACCGCCGCTCCCTATATGCAGAATACGCAGTCTTCGTAGGGCACCAACTCCCAGAGGAGGCACCATCCCAGTAAAATAAAACATGCGCCATTCTCCCATCCGCGCTCGCGACCGCTCGGACATTTGCGGATGAATGTTCGTAATTGATGGATGGACATCTATGCCCGGGTAAAAGTCATCAGCAATCCGGCACAGAGAAAAGAAAAATAAAGTAAAAAACAAAACAAAAACAGGCATAAATTTGGCTTGACATTGGACATTCGAGAGTCTCAAATTTAGGGACCGTCTCTTAAGTTACATGTGATATTGTTATACAATTTTCTAACGTCAGTAGCATTTGAAGAGAATGACTTACAGTCATAAAAACAACTGTAATTGTTCATCTAGGTGACAGCTATAATGCACCATTAAATTGAATGTTTGATATTTATTAAAACAAACTGTAAGTCATATGTAAATTATGCTACTTTTTCACATGGACTCAAAAGCAAATTTGAAGCTCAATAGCATTTGAGGAGAAAGACTTGCAGTCATAAAACAATTTTAATGTGTTAATTTAGGTGTCAGCTACAATGTACACCTTATACATTTATATATATATTAAAATAAAGTGTTACTAAAGTTATATATATTGTTCTGTGTATGTGATTTCAAAGTCTAGACGGGTCGGATTAACCCTTTAACTGCCATATCCCTTAAAATTTGATTGCCAGAGGGTTACTGTAAATGCTTATGCCCGCTGGGCACAGTTTTCCCGATGCCACCGGGGTGGCGTTGCACTGACGGCTTGAGCCCGCCATCGCTGCTTGCAGCTATATTTTATTCTTCTTCTTCTTCTTCTCCCGAATGAATCGCATTTTTGAGGGCTTTAACATGCTCAAAAAGTCATGAAACTTTGCACACGCGTCAAACCTGGTGAAAATTTTCGTCTGACATAGGATTCAGAAGAGGGTGTGGCAAAATGGCTCGACAGCGCCACCTATACCAAGAAAATCAACAGCCTTCCAGCTATGTTTCACCTACATGCACGAAAATTGGCACACATATGTAACACACCAATACCTACAAAAAAGACTCTTGGAGCGAAATTCTAAACCCAACAGGAAGTCGGTTATTTTTAATATTATGAGCATATTTTGTGTAATTTTGGTCATTTCCATGTGTTGTATTTTAACGAACTCCTCCTAGAGAGTTCTTCAAATCAACACCAAATTTGGTATGCCTAATCTAAAGGCCTTTGCGATGTTAAATTGCGAAGATCTTGAGTTTTCGTTGAAGGGCGTGTCCGTGGCGGCCTGGCGAATTTCGATGATTCGCCATGAAAAATGAAGTTGCTATAACTCACACATACAATGAACAATCTGCCCCAAACTTCACATGTTTGATG
Source organism: Carassius auratus (assembly GCF_003368295.1). Lineage (NCBI taxonomy): Eukaryota > Metazoa > Chordata > Actinopteri > Cypriniformes > Cyprinidae > Carassius > Carassius auratus. The sequence continues at coordinate 9,151 of NW_020524682.1, forward strand.
AGACTCCGAACCTGAACAGATTGACATGCCCATATTCAGTTATAGTCATAGCGCCACCTATTGGCAACAGGAAGTGACATATTTTACGCTGCGACGAACTACTCCTAGAAATTTTATGACATCAATGTCTTTTTTGTGGTCAGTCTAATCTAAAGGCCTGTGCGATGTTCAGTTGTGAAGATCTTGAGTTTTCGTTAAAAGGCTTGTTCATGGCGCCGCAACGAAGTTCGATGTCTCGCCATGCGAATAAAAGATGTTATAACTCAGGCATAAGATGTCCGATCTTCCCCAAACTTCACATGTGTGATAAGAGTCCTGGCCTGAACAGATCTTCAGGCCAATATTCCACCGGGTGTGGCAGAATGGCTCTATAGCGCCACCTATACACTTTCAACGGAGTGCGCCTCGAGCTATGTTTCACGTACATGTACAAAAATTGGTACACACATGTAACACTCCAATACCTACAAAAAAGTCTCTTGGTACGAAATCCGGATCCCAACAGGAAGTCGGTTATTTTGAATTTTCCCTTCAAAATTGCTGTTGTTTTTGCCATTTTCAGGGGTTGTACTTTAACGAACTCCTCCTAGAGATTTATTCAGATCAATACCAAACTTGGTCAGTGTAATCTAAAGCCCTTTGCAATAATAAATTGCGAAGGACTTGAGGTTTCGTTAAAGGGCGGGTCCATGGCGGCCTGACAAATTTCGATGTTTCGCCATGAAAAAGGAAGTTGCTGTAACTCAGACATACAATGTCCAATCTGCCCCAAACTTCAAATGTTGGATAAGACTCTTGACCTGAACAGATCTACATGCCAATATTCAGTTATAGTCATAGCGCCACCTATTGGCAACAGGAAGTTAAATATTTTACACTGCGACAAACTACTCCTAGAAATGTTATGACATCAATGTCTTTTTTGTGGTCAGTCTAATCTAAAGACCTGTGTGATGTTTAGTTGTGAAGATCTTGAATTTTTGTTAAAAGGCGTGTCCATGGCGCCGTGATGAAGTTCAATGTCTCGCCACGGGAATAAAAGATGTTATAACTCAGGCATAAAATGTCCGTTCTTGCCCAAACTTCACATGTGTGATAAGGGTCCTGGCCTAAACAGATCTGAAGGCCAATATTCCATAGAGTGTGGCAAAATGGCTCGATAGCGCCACCTATACACTTTCAACGGAGTGCGTATACACTTTAAACGGAGTGCGCCTCGAGCTATGTTTCACGTACATGTACAAAAATTGGTACACACATGTAACACTCCAATACCTACAAAAAAGTCTCTTGGTACGAAATCCGGATCCCAACAGGAAGTCGGTTATTTTGAATTTTCCCTGCAAAATTGGTGCTGTTTTTGCCATTTTCAGGGGTTGTACTTTAACGAACTCCTCCTAGAGATTTATTCAGATCAACACCAAACTTGGTCAGTGTAATCTAAAGCCATTTGCGATGTTAAATTGCGAAGGACTTGAGGTTTCGTTAAAGGGCGTGTCCATGGCGGCCTGACAAATTTCGATGTTTCGCCATAAAAAGGAAGTTGCTGTAACTCAGACATACAATGTCCAATCTGCCCCAAACTACACATGTTGGATAAGACTCTTGACCTGAACAAATCTACATGCCAATATTCAGTTATAGTCATAGCGCCACCTATTGGCAACAGGAAGTGACATATTTTACACTGCAACAAACTATTTCCAGAAATGTTATGACATCAATGTCTTTTTTGTGGTCAGTCTAATCTAAAGACCTGTGTGATGTTTAGTTGTGAAGATCTTGAGATTATGTTAAAAGGCGTGTCCATGGCGCCGCGACGAAATTCGATGTCTCGCCATGGGAATAAAATATGTTATAACTCAGGCATAAAATGTCCGATCTTCCCCAAACTTTAAATGTGTGATAAGGGTCCTGGCCTGAACAGACATGAAGGCAAATATTCCATTGGGTGTGGCAAAATGGCTCGATAGCGCCACCTATACACTTTCAACGGAGTGCATATGCACTTCAATGGAGTGCGCCTCGAGCTATGTTTCACGTACATGTACAAAAATCGGTACACACATGTAACACACCAATACCTACAAAAAAGTCTCTTGGTACGAAATCCGAATCCCAACAGGAAGTCGGTTATTTAGAATTTTCTCTGCAAAATTGGCATAGTTTTTGCCATTTTCAGGGGTTGTACTTTAACGAACTCCTCCTAGAGATTTATTCAGATAAACACCAAACTTGGTCAGTGTAATCTTAAAACCTTTGCGATGTTTAATTGCGAAGATCTTGAGGTTTCGTTAAAGGGCGTGTCCATGGCGGCCTGACAAATTTCGATGTTTCGCCATGAAAAAGGAAGCTGCTGTAACTCAGACATACAATGTCCAATCTGCCTCAAACTTCACATGTTAGATAAGACTTCTGCCCTTAACAGATCTACATGCCCATATTCAGTCATAGTCATAGCGCCACCTGCTGGCAGCAGGAAGTGTCAATGTTTTACACTGCAAATAACTACTCCAAGAAATTTTATGACATCCAAATTTTATTTTGGTCAGTCTAATCTAAAGTTCTTTGCAATGTTAAATTGTGGAGATCTTGAGATTTTGTTAAAGGGTGTGTCCATGGCGCCATGACAAAATTTGATGTCTCGCCATCGGAAGAGAAGTTGTTGTAACTCAGGCATTAAATGTTCAATCTTCCCTAAACTTCACATGTTCGATAAGAGTCCTGGCCTGAACACATCTGAAGGCCAATATTCCATTATAATGACAGCGCCACCTGCTTACAACAGGAAAATTGGCAGATATATGGAATAAACTTTGACATATTCCACTTATATTTCTGAGTTTAAATGCATATTTCTCACCGTTCACATATCTACTAAAGCCACTTACTGCCGGTGAGCCCGGGTGCGAGGGCCCGTTCATCGCTGCTTGCAGCTTTAATTTTATTTAAACTTTCTAAAAGTACACTAACAATGAACTAACAATGAAATATTATTAATGCGTTAAAAATGTACTTGTAAGAAATACAGTAATAAAACTATATTCTGTGTAATTTTTCAATAGTATATCATATTTATATGCACTAAAAATACATTTAAAATATCAATGGTATTTAGTATACTTTCTTAATTACACGTAAGTACTACTTTAGTATTTTCACTAAAATAAAGTGTACTCGAGTGCACTAAAAAAACACTTAATTACAAGAAAGTAATTTGTAGTACATTCTTATTTTTGTGCTAAAAACAACTGTAAAAACAATACATTATAAATACACTAATTAAAAGTATGTTTTAATTTAAATAGTAATTAAGTGTAATTAATAAAGTATACTAAAAGCCTTATTTTAAAAAAATGTATTTTTAGTGCACTAACAAAAAAATGTACTTTTGAAAAAATAGACAGAAGAGTTTTTTAGTGTATTTCTAACAAGTACATTTTAACACATTAAAAATAGTTCATTGCTAGTGTACTTTGATAGCTATGTAAAAGTACACTAACAATGAACTATTTTTAATGCGTTTAAAATGTACTTGTAAGAAATACACTAAAAAAAGACTTCTGTCTATTTTTTCAAAAGTATATATTTGTTTTATGCACTAAAAATACATTTAAAATATAAATGGTATTTAGTATACTTTATTAATTACACTTAAGTACTACTAAAGTAAAAATATACTTTTAATTAGTGTATTAATAGTGTATTATTTTTACAGTTGATTTTAGCACAAAAAATATGAATGTACTACAAATGTACTTTCTTGTAATTAAGTGTATTTTTAGTGCACTCAAGTGCACTTTTTTTTCACCTGGGTACCACGTGTAGCGTTTACCGAGGAAGAGGTGAAGACGTGGGGTGTCGTTTTTCGGGAGCTGAATAAGCTGTACCCCACACACGCCTGTCGAGAGTTTTCTGAACAACCTGCCTCTGCTCACCCAGTACTGTGGCTACAGAGAGGACAACATACCGCAGCTGGAGGATGTGTCCAACTTCCTGAGAGGTGAGATTTCATGAGTGCACATACGTAGATAAAGTATGTTTTTTAAGATATATTTTAACTGTACAATAGCTACAATACTAGGTGATGAGAAGTATTAGTTGTGTCACCAGCAGAGGGCAGTAGTTGTATGGCTGTCGTATGTGTGTTTCAGAGCGAACTGGCTTCACCATTCGCCCTGTTGCTGGGTATTTGTCACCGAGAGACTTTCTAGCTGGTCTGGCCTTCAGAGTGTTTCACTGTACACAATATGTGCGTCACAGTTCAGATCCTCTCTACACTCCTGAACCGTGAGTATAAAGCACACTGTATATCGCTTTATCTCTTCAGGCCTGTTTATTGATAGTTTTCACGTGACGTCACACAAAGCTTTGCTCCACTGACCGCCAGTTATTTTTACACAGTTTGCATTAAACTAAACGGCGACATTCAGTAAGCATCCTATGATTATATATATTTTGTACAGGCAAGCAGATGACTGAAAGCTATCAATTGACACAATCTTTTGAAACAGGCTTTTATGCAGCAGCACCCATTGTTTAAGCAACACTGTCTGTCACACCTGATGCATGAACACAGAAATGAAACAGACACATCACCTTTTATACAGTAAATCAAACTGAATCCAGATGATTTAAGCAGTTTCTTTTGCACTTTGGGGTCTCGGCTCCATTCTTGGGTGAATCAGCTTCATGGATCAAGGTTAAATCACTGATTAATTTTGTTTCGATTTTGAATATCAAATACATGTTGATGTATTGCAGCATTGTTTTAACTTTGTTTATTTTTTATTTTTTTGTAAAGATCTTGTTAAAATTTCAACATTGAGTTATAATTATTTCATTTGGCATGAAACATTTTCTAAATGTTTTTTTTTCAGTGTTGAAACAACTGACATTCTTTCAACCACATTTCAGTGTTGAAACTCAGTCACATGATTTCAGGAGGATCAAGTTTATAGTGATTCTTCATAGCCAATACTCTCAATAGTAATTTTATATTTATGACAGTTATTAAAGATCCCCAATTATGCTTATTTAAAAGTCATACATTTATTTGTTATCATTTACATATTTTAAAATGAAAAACAATTTTTTTGTACAAAAATGTGTACACTGCTGCAGCACCTCTTTTTACCCTCTGTCTGAAACAATGGCTCCTTCAGAGGATGCATTCCAAGGTAGGAAGGCAACAAATCACATCCTAATCCAATGTTAGCTTCACTTTCGGTCTCCTGAGATGCCTTCATCTGATCGGTTTTTGAAGGCAGCATAGATGTATCCTTCACTGCCTTTGATATCCCACAATCCTGTGCATTCCATTCTGTGACAGTTGAGCTAAAAAAATAAGGATGTCGTCTAAAAGTTGCATTTGGTTGTCAATTTCTGTGTAAATGTATGTTTCTGACCAACAACCATATTTGATGTTACTTCTAGCGAGATATCAGTATTATTAATTAAATATTAGCTACTGTATTATCACCAAATCTCACTCTGAATTGTTGTAGATCCTTAAACTGTTACGCTGCCTCAGAAGCCTGTCCAAAATCAGTTTCATAAGGTGCCTTCATGTGCAAACACTGCCTTCAAAGTCATTTCCTGATAAATCAGTGAGGCAACAAGTCAGCAGCCTAAGCTTTCGGACACAGCCACTCTGTTTTAGTTCAAGTCTCTTTAAAGCCCAGCTTTCTGAAAAACCCAGTTTGCTCTGATTGGTCAGCTGGCCCAGCCTGTTGATTGATTGGTTGTTGATTGGTCAACTGGGTTTTAGCTCCCAAACTTTAATGAGCAACTGTGGCGTTGGTCCATACAGTGTTTGTTTTATTGGCCCTTGCAACATATCCTTTATTACTAACCTAACTGTTATTTGAGGGCGGGCCAAATAAAACAGTAGGTGAGAATTAAGCAAATGTTTAACATGGTGATGTAGCGAAGTCAGGACTAGATAATAAGATAACAGCAGGACTACAAACAGTGTTTTAAAAGTGTTTTCTACTGAGGAGATTATCTCCATTTGGTTTTTTGTAACTTTGCAGATGGCTTACATGCAGAAACAGATTTATTACACATTAAAGGAAGTAAAATCATAAACAACATAAAGGTGCCCATTGAAATAAATACTCAATGTGGATCCCAGAAATCACCAGAAATCGATTCTTTTCTGCACAGAGCTGCAGTTCTACAGCAGTAAGTGATGTATGTTCACATCAAACCTTTATGTGCGTTTGCCCCTGCTTCACTTACACACTGTTAGTATATGTCTTGTGTACTAGGCCTTATTCTGCTTGGCCAAAAAAAGCTTTACAAACAGTTAAAGAGATCTTCATGTCTGTGTCTTTCAGGGACACATGTCATGAGCTGCTGGGTCATGTTCCTCTGTTGGCCGAACCCAGTTTTGCACAGTTCTCTCAGGAATTAGGACTGGCTTCTCTCGGTGCGTCTGATGATGCTGTGCAGAAGTTAGCAACAGTATGTATTTCTGTACATTTCGCTGTCCTAGGCATGAAGTTTTAATAATTTTTGCAGTAGTTTTGATGGTGGTTATGTTGGTGTCTTTGCCATTGCAGTGCTATTTCTTCACGGTAGAGTTTGGCCTGTGTAAGCAGGAGGGTTCGCTCCGAGCATACGGCGCTGGGCTTCTCTCCTCAATCAGTGAACTTAAGGTAGATACACAGAATCCGTTTTACACAACAAAAATGTGTAATCTAATAACTAGTTTGAACAAAAAAATATGAATAAAATACTGTACGAGTTCACTTTTTAAATATCTTTAAAAGATATCAAAGTTGCATTCATTTGATTAAAAACAATTTACATTTAAATAAATTGTTTTCTATTGAATATATTTTAAGCTCAATTTTCAGCAGCCATTATTCCAGTCTCAAGGGTCACATCCTTCAGTAATCATTCTATTATGCTGGTTTAATTCTCAAGAAACATGTCTCATTGTTATCACAGTTGAACATGTTAGTGTTGACTGAAAGTTCTTAAGAACAGCATTTATTCGAAATAAAATGTGTAACATTGTAACTATTGATACTGTCACTTTTGATACATTTACTGCATACTAGCTAGATAAAAGTATTAATTTCTTTAAAGAACAATCTTATTACCCCTAACAACAGTTAATGAAGTTAGCTGAAGTGAATGACTTTGAAACGCACATGTTCTGTTTTGAAGCACTCTCTCTCAGGCTCTGCTAAAATCCTGCCCTTTGAGCCCAGTGTCACCTGTAAACAGGAGTGTCTCATCACCACCTTTCAAGATGTTTACTTCGTTTCAGAGAGTTTTGAGGAAGCCAAATTTAGAATGCGGTAAATCTGTTTTTCAATTTGTGACCTGTTACTTTTGCATGCCGTATCATTATTGTTTTGCTTTGACCATATATTTCCTCTATTTTATTCTTTACAGTGAATTTTCAAAGACAGTCCAGCGTCCATTCTCTCTGCGGTATAACCCGTACACACAGAGCGTGTGTGTGCTGAAGGACATGCCCAGCGTCACCGATGTGGTCGAGGAGCTCAGACACCAGCTGGACATTGTAGGAGACGCTCTCTGTCGACTCAGTGCACACCTTGGTGTCTGAAGTCATTATGACTCTTGCTCATATTAATAGCATTTATTACTTCTGTCTCTCATACCAAGGCACATTACTCAACATTCAACACTACAATAGTATTATCTCATTATCGGCCTTCTCTGACTTAATGTCTCTGTGAGCCCCTTTCCTCTGCTACTGAAAATCTGCTTAATACCACAAAGCACTTAAATATCCAAACACTGTTTTTAGGAGAGTCTCTTTAAATACACAGAGTCCTGGTGATCTCATGATCACTATATTCATACAGTCTGGATACTCTAATCTCTTCTCTGCTCCAAATTCAGTCTCTGTAAATACACAGGAAACATGGAAATGGTTCATAATTGTAGAGTTTAGAGAATCTTCAGAGACAAGGCTTAGGTTTGAAAAGCACTCCTACAATGTTGTATCTTGAGGCTGTCACACATTTGTTATAGTCGTTAAAGATGAAACTTAGATGACACTAATTCTTAATCCTAAACTTGTTGTGTATTCTCTTTCCCAACATCAAACCTACTGTACCTTCTTGGAAATAGAGCCATTTTATTTTTTATTGGGGTTTGTGATATGAAATATGTAAATGTTCCTGAAACTGTTGTGTATATTGTTTTGCATTCTGAAGACTGTAATCCTTGCTGTTTGTCCATGGCCATTCATGTTTATGCTTATTGAATATTAATTAAGTTAAGTGATTCTTATAAGGTGAGATCAAAATGTGATAAATAAATGTATAAATGCAGCCAACTGTTATTAAATAATTTGTTAGCAAACTGTCTGTATCACACCAATGATTCAAACGGTATTATTGTAACAAATGATCATAAAACCCAGACTTCTGGTATATTCGCTGGCCTCTGGCCTGTAAACATCATCCGTCACTAGGAGTGAAGTGCCTGCACCCTGCAGTGTGACACAGTGGCCAGCAGAGGGCAATGATGCTCTATTACAGTGATTCAAACTCAAACGAGACAATCGATAGGCTACAACCCACATTCAGGTAAACATAAGATTCTAAACACATACTGATTTTAGCCTTCTCTTCATACTAAATCTCCAGTCCAGGCACATCTTTCTGAAGTAATTACAGAGTCAAAGTGTTTCAGATTACTGGGTCATGTACATATGAAGGTGTCTGTTCTAGAAACAACCAGGTTGTTACTCAATCATACCGAAGAGGTACTGAGAACGAGAACAAAGAACTTGGGATGTTTCCAAGTTCTCCTTTCACTACAGCTATGAATATATGTAATTTGATTAATGCGCATTATATCTTGCGATAAATAAAGGAGATGCATGGACTGTATTTAATGGAGGATCATTGACATGAAAGTACTCTGACGGTTTTCAGAACCACTTCCAACAACAACGTTTGAAGTCCTCTGGAGATTTCTGGTACACAGCAACATTAAATATCAATTATCTTCGGTTTTCATGAAAATGTCATGCATTATGACAGTCATATTGCTTTTTAACTAACATTCTGATCTGTATGGGGTTCTTTACTGTAGATTTTGCAGTATGCATTTATTGTGTGATTTAGTACATTAATTCATACAGTTTACTTGAACTTGAAGGCTATGTAATGGTTTCATTGGCTGAAAACATTAGGTTTTCCTATCTACACATTCACTTATTGTGCATTTCAAGTTTATTCCAGTGGGGTAGTAAAAGAATCTGCAAACAAACTCCAGTGCTCCTTTTGTAGTCACAGAAGAGATAGGATGAGAGGGAGAGAGTCAAAAGGGTTCAAGGTTCCTACCAGAAGAGATATGAAAGGGCAGACAGCAGAGAGCTGTAGATGAAATGCATGTGTCGATGTTTCATGTGGGCAAGCAGTGAGTGTGCAGTCAGCTGCTCTCAACTCAGCACTGATAGAAAGATAAGATCACACAAAAAGAGACTTATTACCATTCATATTGAGGCATATTAAACTGTATAGCACATTAGCTGTAACATTATTATATTTATTAAATATTTTGATGTAAATATTACAATTTTGTAATAATATATATAATATTAATGAGAGCACAATATCACCAAGAGCAGATAAACATTATACATGTCATTAATTATTATTTTATTTACAAATATTTAGAAGTTTTATTTTGTCTTTTATAATCAACTCCATTTTTCAGTTTTACTCTCTATTTCTATTCTCTCTCTTCATTATTTCCCCCCAGAGCTCCTCTGTCTTCACTGCCAGTAGTCCCAACCACTTAAGCGATTGTGAAGGCTTAAATGCTGTTCATTAAACTTTCAGGGCTGGCTGCTTGATGGCAGGCCGTCCTGTGACAGCACAGGAAGATGAAGTAACTGCATGAGCAGCAGAAGGCCCTGAGCAGACTTACTGCACATGCTCAGTGGCCTTCAGTCTGATCATCAGCATAGTCACTGATAGTTGAGCTCATTACTCACCTCCAGTGAGCAGCAGATGAGGTTATCTGCTGTACTGGAAGAAGCCCTGTCATCAAACATGTTCCCTTGAGGAAATTGAGCTCTATAAACAGCATTTTAAAATGTCTATTGGAATCTCATTCTCTCTCCTAATCTGGTCTTCTAATCCCTCTGAGACACGACACTTCAAAGCTTCTGCTTTACCTCTGTAAGACCCTCCAGGGATTTCCTTGATTTCAGATCCAATTAGAGTCCAGCCTGTAAGTAAAATCCCAGGCACAGTATTGATCTTTGTATCAGTGAAAAGATTTCTCTTACTTGTAATGTACTATTTAAAGAAAGGACAGTGCAAAAGAAAATTGAATGAAAGTCTGAATAGCTGTCACCTGATGGGAGATTTAGATATGCCATACGTCTAAACCCATGGATTCAAGGTTACCATGTTTCTGGAATTGTAAGATTTGTAAAAAAAAAAAAAAAAAAAAAAAATAAGAAATGATTTCATGCACATTTAGCACAAACACATGTTTTCAACACTACTTTTCTAAATAACAACAGTGCTGCACATTTCTCACTTAAGATGTTTCCTATATATTATACTATATATATATTATAAAATATTAATTTCTTCCAAAAAATTATTCCACATATACACACACACACACACACACGTTTGTTTTTGTGAAAAGTGAGGACATCCCATAGGCATAATGGTTTTTATACTGTAAAAACTGTATATTCTATCGCCCTACACCAACCCTACACCTAACCTTACCAGTTTTTTCTCGAAAAAACAACAACTATTCTGTATGATTTATAAGCATTTTGAAAAATGGGGACATGGGTTATGTCCTCATAAGTCACCCTCTCCTTTTAATACATTTGTCATACCCATGTCATTATACAGAGTTGTGTCCTGATATGTCACAAAAACAAGAGCACACACACGCACAGATACTACAGGCACTCTCCATAGGCATAATGGTTTTTATACTGTAAAAACTGTATTTTCTATATCGCCCTACAGCAACCCTACACCTAAACCTCCCCCTGCAGGAAATTACTGCCAATTTTGGAATTTCATAAAATACCGTTTTGTATGTTTTTTAAGCCTTTTGTTTTACAGAGACACAGGAAGTGTCCTCATAAACCATGTTTATGTTGTAGTATCCATGTCATTATACACATTTGTGTCTTCATAAACCAGATATACCAGTACACACTGATTTTCCATGATTTATGGGGACTTCCCATATACATTTTATACAGTACAAACTGTATATTATATCCCCTAACCTAAAATGTACCCCTCAAAAAAAGAAAAAAAAAGAAAACTACTATCATTTTTTTTATTTATTTTTTATCATTCTTTATGATTTATAGGCTGTTTTTCTCATGGGTACCAAAAAATGACCCCACAAGGTCAAACGTGTGGTATTATTATGTTTTGTCTCTATAATGTGAATACCAGATGCACCCACAAACACACACACACACACTAGTTTAATATATATATAAAAAAAAGTTGTTTTCTAAATCTGAAGCAGTATGAATGAGGCTTTGCTGTTCCTGCAGGTTAAATCCCATTCTTGTGCTGCTACTGTTTGTCTCCTTCCTTTGACTTGGGCCATCCTCCTGATTTTTTCAGTGTATTTTGAGTGAGGGTGTATAGATGGCAGTTTATGATAACCACAGATGGTGAATAACCAGGGTTGAGATTTCATGCACACACATAAACACAGGTATGTAATTACTGGTGAGGTAATTCTCACTGTAAATACCCCAGTTATCAAAGCGTCTAGTTTTTCTAGTTTTGTTTATGTACCTCCTGAACAGCATTGGTCTATGTAGGCAGATGCAACAGACTGTAATGATACCATTTCTGCCATAGAATAGCATCAGTGTTAATTATGTGCAGAACTTGGTGTTCTGATGTGTGAACATGTCTGATGAACTGCGCACCCAGATAGCACATACAAATGTAACCAGGCAGCATGGAGGCACGGGAGAAATGGGCTGCCCTTGAAAGCCGATCACATACTTGTGTTGCTATGGCTACAGTTCCTATTAGGTAACTAGGCTGCTATAGTTTTCTGAAAAGATCAAAGCTCAGCAGCAGAGCAAAGAACTAGGGGTACGGTGCATGCACTCATACAGAGAAAACACACCCACTTGCACCTGTACACTCTCACGGGCCACACGCGCACTTCATTTCCTATTAGTCAACATGGATGTAACAAAAGAAAAACATGAAAACAAAATCATAAATCAAACCATGGGAACATTTCATTTGACACATGTGAAAGGCATGCAAAATCTTAAAGATACACAGTACGTAAAAATAAAAAGACAAATACAAAGAAGTTATTCAAATGGTTCATTTATTTTTCTTATACTGAATTTGTCTCAACTGAAATCCTTAGAAGTCCCCCTAAAACATTTAGGTGGTTAAATAAATAGTAGGTTATCATAGAGAGTTCATTTTAAACGCAGTCTTTCTGATAAGCTCATAACTGCAATTTGTTAGCAAGAAAACTGCTAATTTGTTAAAAGAAATAAAACAGCCTTCGAAGCATCCTCTCAACAGAATTTAGATCTTTGTTTGGTAACTGGAATCATGCCTACATTATTTTCATAAAAGAGTTTTTATTCAACTTTTTCGAATGCACACGTGGAACTGAGGTATATTTAATATTTACCATCAACATCATGCCGTTTGCATTCATTAATAATGTCTCTGAATCCACCTAACAAATGCAGATTGAGCAGTAGCTACCTAAGGATGGGAGGAAAATTGACCTAAGAATAATCTTGCAAAGTTTCGCTACATGGTATAATATAGAGTATATTACTGTAATATTTACAAACATATAAATGCTTGCTGACATATTTAGGGTCAACTTTGATTTCTTAAAATATAAATAGATTAATCTGTGAGCTTCTCTTCAGTGTAGAGTCACTCAATCTAGTGTAGCCTTGTGCTATAAAGTAAATATGTGTGCGTGTGTGTGTTTGTGTTTGGAGTGTGTAGTGTTTTATTTGTAAAATCTTTTACTATTTTAGTAATATCTATTTAGAATCTGTTTGCGAGGATTAAAGAATCGTTCAACACAACATATGCAATAAAGCTTCTTCGGAAGCATTGCTACTTGACAATCTGGTTTCTGAACCTGTAGATTTTGCAAACTCCATTAAAACACGTCTTAATCATTGGCAGTGAGTTCATGTCAAACCATCTGCATATAGATATACTGATGTCTTTCACATTTTGGCATCAGGTTTTACTGCATGATTCTGAAAAAAACATAAATGTGGACCCCTTTCTGTTTGAAAAGTTCAAAATCTCACTTCATGAAATAACCTCTTGCTTTAACTGGAGTGTACTGATGATGTACTTGCTGTGTTCGGGGGAAATAGAGTTAGAATGAAATTAAGAACATTATAACTTAGTACATACACCAACATTACCAACTCAAGATACAACTTGTCCTCTAATATTTATTAACTAAGCAAATACAGGGCTCAACAATAAGGGCCCAGGGCTAGTGTGAAAGAGATTGGCTCAGGTGTCAGATGTTCAGTCAGTGCTATATCATTACTGGATATATGTATATTATATTCATATATATGTAAACCTTGCCAACTTTTTCTGTAATGTATTGAAGGTGAAAGAATGGTCCATGCAAAAATTCTGTTATAACTTACTAACCCTCTGTTGTTCAAAACCTGTATGCATTTCTTTCTTCTGCAGAACATAAAAATAACATATTATGAAGAATATTAGAAACCAGTTTCCTGCTGAAAATTGGCAAAGACAAAATGATCATTCTTCAAAATATCTTCTTTCATGTTCCACAGGAAGAAATCACACTTGTTTGGAACAACGTAAAGGAGAGTAAATGATAGAATTTCTCAGAATTTATCAAAAAAACGAATAAAATCCTAATAATGTAAAATCATAATAATGTATTTGCTGTACATTTTAATGTAAGGAAAACAGTGTTCAAACATACCTTTTTTTTGACATAATAATGTATTTATGGTGGGGCCAGCAGGAAAAACTCTTATTGTTGAGCCCCTGAATGTAAAATGTTAAAAAGGCAACTGATGACTTACAGTAGCAGCACAACCAGAGAACAATATCATTAGTATGAGCCCGTTCTAATTTAAAGGCAGCTTTGTGAATTTTTGTTGTCATTTAAAAAAAGAGAAATAAGTTATTGTATAGGTTTGACCTAATAACCCTGTAAAGATTACTGGATACTCTAAATATTCAGTTGCAAGCATGGGCAACACGAAAAGCATATTTACCATACAGACACACGTACAAAAACACACATATTTAACAAGCATGCACTCAAATACACATTACACAGCACTACAAGTTGACAATACTATCAGCCACCAACAAAAAAGTCCCTTTTTAATACATTTAAATGTGTCGGAACGGGTCTTCCACTCATTTGTGTACAACAAACAGACTAACAGAGCGTTATCAAGAAGTGGGAGGGTTTGTTCTGGGCCATGCACACAGTGGTTGGAAACACCACGATTCATGACACACACAGAATCTGCAGGCGGTTTGTGCAGGCCCTGCGAGAAGCCTCTACAGACATGAAAAAGAAGAGAGACAACAGACGAGTTATTACCAGACACCTAGAGAACAAAGATGGGTGAGGAGGGTGCGAGATGACGTGCCAGCCAGCACAGAGGAGACATGGAAGGAGGAAGGGATGAAAGGAGAGCATAGGGTGAGGTTAATACGGGTCTGCTAGCAGGCGTGCGGCAGGCTTTAGCATCATACCTCATTGAGCAGAGTGTATGTTGACACCACTTGTTTAAAGCATCAGCTTGTTCACAGCATGCAGGTGTTTCACTGTTTTCTTCAAATGTTAATGGTTTAATTCATCACCATGCTCATCAGTGCAGTCTGCCATGCTGCTCCACCTGGAGACGTATTTTCTTTACACGCGCATCAAAGACCTTCCAATTCAGCTCTTTGTGCCTGTCGACTTCAGGTCAAAGAGAGTACTGGTGCATCATCCAGTGAGAGAACAAGAATCAAACAAACATTCCACTGCAATCCAGGAAAAAAAACCAAGCGCTCTAACAGGTTTCATAGAAAATTTATTTCATGCTATGGTTTTAGTCATCTTTTCCTGTTTTTCTATGCAGTTTTTGTTGCATAACATAGTGCATGCATTTGTTCCCCCCCCCCCAAAGTTAGCTAAATTGCATACAATTCTCCTTATAGTGTAAATATACATCTGTCTTTTTGCTTTTCTTTGTGTCTTAGTACCTACAAGTGATGAGAGAAGATGTAAAAACATCTCGCAGGATGCTGTTTTTCTTGTTTGTTTGTTTTTTCTCCAAAAATAACACTGTTAAAAGTCTGCACATGATATGTGAAATAAACAGTTGTTCACAACAGTTTCCACAGGATCTATTCACCAACACGTAAGACATAAAACCAGAAAAATAACTCATTTTGCTCAGTTTTTTTCTTCTCTCTATTAGATCCAGAAACACAAGCATGCCAGACAGAAACAAAGTTGAAGAGTGGAATTCACGATCTACGTCACAGCGGTAATGTGGCGAGTGGGGCGGGGCCGAGAGGCGTGGGAACGAGGAGTGAGGCCAGGTGTAGTGATTGGAGATGAGCTGCACCTGCGCCCCACCCCTCGTTCCCCACGCCTCTCGGCCCCGCCCCCACTCGCCACAGGTAACCACTAGCGTCTCATTCAGACTTTGAGGTTCAATGGACCAGAGCTGAGTCATGTGGTTAACAACAAAGACAGAACGAAGATATCAGCTGCTAAAGTAAAGAACATGGTCTCTGAGCATCTCATTGCCCATGGCACATGTCATTTCTGCAATAGTCAAGAACTCTTGAAAGAAAATATTTGTTTTGTACAGACATATTCATAACAGTTATAGAATATTTCCTCTTTTTTTAATGTGACACCATGCAGCTCATGCTAAAATGAATGAAGAGTTCCTACATCTGTAACTGCAGGTACTATCATTAGTATTATGTTTTATAAAACTCATTTGCTGACTTTAAAGCCAATCACATTGCACTCTTCAGTCGATGGTCCTTGAGGTCTTCCTTAAAAAAGTCCTGGTCCATGAGATTCCTCACACAGTTGGAATCCGGATCAACACGCTTGTCACTTCCGTCGACTAGCAACATCCCCTACTGTGCTCTTTTTCTCTCTAGATATACGTCCCTCCTTTGGACTTCAGCCTGTAATCCCTGGCCATTGTGACATCCAGCAAGGCTGGAGAAGGGAAACCGAGGTTTTGAGATGCTGCGCCTTCTCAGGTCACTGTGAGCACCTCTGACTGCATATACTTAACTAGGGCAGTGTCCTCTTTTGGCAGGGATCTGCAGTAGAAAATACAGGGGAGGTGGGATTGCTCAGGGTCATCCTGCCATTGGGCCTTGTTTTCATTCAGTCTCACAGAATGAGGAGGAAATAGGCTGAGAAAATAAGACTTCCTTTTTGTCTGCATTGTAAAAACGTTCATTGGGTTGCTTTCGCAATCCAGGGCTAAAAAGGACGGAGAAAGAGAGATGGACAGAAATGCACAGGGAGAATGAAAGAAGTTCTGTAGACAGCAAGAAAGAGGGAATCCTGATACCTCCTACCTGGGGTCCGTTTAATGAGGTGATGAAGAAGAACAGAGGAAGACTCCGCCGGAACAAAGGGGAAGTTGCAGTAAAAATTAAACAGCCAAATTAAACGAAAAAGGAACCGACAAAAGGTTATTGTATCATCTTCCATGTGTCTGAACAGGTTTTATGTGAGAATATACAGGATTTATAAGTAAATATTAATAGTAAATCCTTAAAAAATATCATTATTTCTATCCTTTGAAGGGAGGACACAAGTCTTTCCAGTTCTCAAGTGGTTCCCGGAGCAACAACGTGCTCTGAAAGAAAGGTTTACCTTTCTCGCCTCCAGTTCTTTTATTGTATCTGATAAACACTCATAACTAGGGAATCCTTAACATTTTCCCTGAGATCAGTTGGAGGTTTTCTTTCTCTCTGATGGCTTTGTATGAGTTGAGAGTTGGTACATAAAGACAAGAAACAAGCAAAAAGGACAGAGAGGAAAAGGAGGAGGGGAGGAGACAAAACAGAAGCCAGAAAACAAGGACCGGAGAAACAAGACAGACCAGACCCAGACCAAATCAAGCAGCGCAGAGAACAGAAGGCAGCAGAGCAGGAGGAAGACCCAGGGAGACAGCTCTAACTACACAACTGCTCCATTTCTTAGAGAATGGAAGGGATTGGAGAGTGGGACCGCCGCAGGAGAACAGGTGGGCCGCAGGACCCGGTGGACATCGACACCACCTCGGCCAGCGTTCGGGCCTTGCTGGTTATGGTGCCCAGGCTCCGGGACTTTTGAATAACCTTGGTTTAGAGAAATGTGCACATGGCAGTTGCTGAGACACAAAGGCTTCGTCTTGACCTGTGTCAGTTTTTCTCACACCATGTTCGCTGCTATGGGTCAGGTTTAAAGGGTTTAATATCGCATGCAATCTCTGGGATGGCATGCACAAAGATGGTTGGTTCATCTGGCATTCGAGTGAGCAAGAAGGCTG
>NW_020524683.1:0-67163 GCF_003368295.1 Carassius auratus
CTGTTTATTCTAAGAGCATGTTCTTCTGACTCATTAAATTCTCGAGCTCATTAAGCAAGAATTGATTCTGATTGGCTGTCAATGTTTTTATGGTTCATCAAAAACAAAAATAGTTCTGAAAGTGATTCCAACGATATCGTTTTTCTGTGCCTTTATTGTTATAGTGTGGACTCTGCTATTCTTTAATATTGAGAACGATTTTTAGAACTTTATCTTTATCGTTATCTTTATAGCTATCGTCCTTGAACGGCCTTTAGTCTGTTTGGTCTTGCTAACATCCCAGGAAAACTGTTTCACTACAAAAAAGAAATAAATTAAAATATTAATTAATTTAAGTTTTTTTGTCTTGGTTTCCAGAAGAAATGTTTACTAAATCCTTAAAAAAAAGTATTCATATGGGAAGATTGTAAAACGCATATTCAAGTATATTCAATTTTTTTCAAGAACATTTTATTTTCAAAAATTTTAATACAGTAGAATAAGATTTATAGTTTTTTTTTTTTTATCAAAAAGATGTACCTTTTAAAAATTTGTGGACAATAAAAGTATTTGATAGTCTCTAATGCTAACTAAGTCTTCATGTATTTGATTAAAAACACAGTAAAAAATCATAATGTGAAATATTATTGCAATTTAAAATAACTGTTTTCTATTTGAATATATTTTAAATATAATTTATTCATGTGACGTGAAACTGAATTTTCTGCAACATTACTCCAGTCTTTAGTGTCACATGATCCTTCAGAAATCATTCTAATATGCTGATCTGCTAAAAAAGTACTGGTGCCAAACTTTTAAACAGTAGGCTAGTACAAATGAAAATACATTTTATTATCTTACACAAATACATTTCTCTAGGATTTATCTTGTTTTAAAGATGCTTAGATATTTTGCATTGAAAAGATTTTTTATTTTTTTAAAGCCTGAAACGTACATTTTACCAGCTTACATTTAAAAAACACACAATCATCAATAAATGATGACAAAAACTGCATCATAAAAACGCTCCTTTGCTTCAAATGAGTGTTAGCATGCTTCAAACTTTCATAGAGCACTTAAGCTTTGACAACAAAATGTGGTAGTGAATTATGTGTGCCATTACATCTTTTGTCTGGAGCAAATGCAGATGGCTGCCATTGGTTTCATCATGATTTGTCGTTTGGCCTCAAATACCATTCACCCAGTGACTGACAAACTTGAGCAGTGATCATGTCTCGTCATCTAATACGCAGAAGGTAAGCGAGGTCTCGGCATGTGGGTGAGCAGTAAGGGACGTCCTTACAACAGGTAGATGAATGAACAAACTGTTTGACAGATTATCCATGAGGATAAGAGAGGTTTTAGTTAAATTAAGTTAAGCACAGGAGGAGAGATACAGAGATCAGGAAGGGGGAAGAAAATAATTAATTTAACGCTGATTATGTGTGGCGTCCCCCGCCAGTGAGACTTTAATCCAGCATTTCAAAATCCTGCACGATTCAGGTGTCTAAAAAATCTGACACACCCAATTCAGGTCATGGAGCACTCTACTGATGAACTGATGAAATAAATCAGGTGTGTTAGATCAGGGTTTCACAAAGTGGGGTTCGCCAACCCCTGGTGGTTCGTGAGGGAATTGCAGGGTGTTGGTGAGTTGTTGTATATGGTATGCCTACGAGTAAATACCATTACGAATTAATAATAAAAAATAATAATAATAATAATAATTAAAAGAATAATTGCAAAGAAATGTTACAGGCTTATACCAATATTAATGTAAAATCTTAAATGTACAAAAATAATTATCTTTTTGGGAAATCCTGTATTGTAAAAATATTTTGGGAAAAAGTAATTACATTGTAAATTACAGTAATATGAATTTTTATGATTTGTTGAGAGTAATAAGAACAATAGCTTCGTAAATATTACTAATACTTTAAAACTGATAAAAAATAAATGTTTTTTTTTTAAGTTAAACAAGCAAACATGGCATTAAAAAATTTAAATATTTACTTAAAATCTCAGTATTAGATAATGGACCTTTATAAAAAAGCACTGTTACAGAAAGTACCATGGTACTATTGACACAGATTTCACGTTTTGATTTGATATTGATTCATTTGGAAATATTTAAGGTACATGGCAATTTTTGGTGAAATATTATTATAATTAATAATAAATAAATTAACTGTTTTCTATTTTAATTAGCTTTATAAAAAAAAAACGTATTTATTCCTGTGATGACAAAGCTGAATTTTCAGTACCATTAATACAGTTTAATACAGGAAACTAATTATGAATATAGCATAATATATATCATCTAAACATCTGTAAAAATAGGGCATAATGTAAAATACCAAGCAGTCAGATTCTGTCCTAACACAACTGATTCTCAGAATTAACAGTGTAATATTCTGCACTAATTTATCATGACTCCATAACAGAAATGTTCAGTACCTCTCGACACGATCCAAATCCAACCTTTTAATTACACCTCACTAAAGCCCTAAATTCTGTTACATGCATGTAGTATATGTGTATTTGTATTTATGGGTGAATGCTTATGTTGTCCATGCTTGTCCAACTGTGGGCCTTGTGCATGAAAATTCACAAAGGAAATCAGAATTGAAATCTTTGATAGATCGGTTTTAAAACAATGTCATGTTTAACATCCCAGTTTTTTCTAGGTAGCAATAAAATTAAATGGAATTCTGATTAGGCGTTCTGCTTCTTAGATGTTTCTATGAGAAATAAAAAAACTATCTCATGTACCTCCTCTCGAATTACAGAAGATCTTTCAATTCTTGCTTGAACTTGCAAAACAACAAAATCTGCAATGCAAAGTGGGAGATATTAATATTAACTAATTTCCCATTCAATCTTCCAAGACAAAAAATGATCTGAGCTGCACTCCACATTCAATTTATAGCTCTGAACATCTGAAACATTCAATTTATTCATTCAGCAGATGCTTCTATCCAAAGTGACATGCCAAATGAGGAACATCAACAAGCTATTTGTCATTAGAGCCTAAAAATATTCATAGTACAGAATGCCAAGTTTGTTAAATTACAAGCTATGTAGAAAAGAAGAAACAAACTGGATCCTTCAATGAAACACAAAGAACACTCATACGTTTCCAGAGCTATGAAAACAAAACCTCTGAGCAATAAAAGTGTCCTCCGGGAGTTTGATCTCTTGTCTGTCAACACAAATCAATCCATCATGATGTCGCCACTGGTCTCCCTCAAATGACCCAAACACAGTTCACATAAACCTGAGTCGACTCTTGCCGTACCCTTGCTGAAAACGCATTTATGAATCATTTGGTTATAGCCTAGAGCTGCAATTTTCTTGATTAATTAGATGCAGCACTTAATTAGAAGCTTTGAGCCAAGACTTCTGCTTCCCAGACAAACATTTGATAAAGGAATCGCTAAGCATATTTATCAAAAACTTCACTTTTCACATATTTCTTTCTTAAACTACCAGCTTGTGAAGTTTACAAATCATACATATGATATTTAAAGTTTAAAAGTTGTTTCATGGTTAATTAGACCTTGACTAAATTCATTGATATAAATAATCCTTATAAATAGCCCTGACATTGTTTTATGATAAATGCCCTCCTGGAAATATCTTAATAGTGTTTGCCAGCTATTGCTAATTAAGTGACTGGACATACAGTTTAGCTAAGTGGATGTTAAACAGGAAGAAAAAATCACATAGACTGAAAGAAAAAAAGACATATTTAATATATATAATATATATATATTTAATTTGCTCAAGGCACATCAGTCATGGTTTCAGCAGGCACATCAGCAGGCCAAGACTCAAACCTTTGGTTTAGGAGTCAAACTAGCTAACCACTAGGCCACAACTTCCCAACATAACTCAGAAAAGGTAAAACTACTTATAAACTTCTCCACACAATCTTCCTCAGGGTCCGGTCACCTCTTCTCGTTGTGCAGCGTTTCTTGACACACTTTTTCCTTCCCACAGACTTCCCACTGGAGGTGACTTGATACAGCACTCTGGAACAGCCTATTCGTTCAGAAATTCTTTCTGTGTCTTACCCTCTCGCTTGAGGGTGTCAATGATGGCCTTCTGGACAGCAGTCAGGTCGGCAGTCTTACCCATGATTGCAGTTTTGAGTAATGAACTAGGCTGGGAGTTTTTAAAAGCGTCAGGAATCTTTTGCAGGTGTTTAGAGTTAATTAGTTGATTCAGATGATTAGGTTAATAGCTCGTTTAGAGAACCTTTTCATGATATGCTAATTTTCAATATAGGAATTTTGGGTTTTCATGAGCTGTAATGCCAAAATCATCAGTATTAAAACTATAAAAGACCTGAAATATTTCAGTTGGTGTGCAATGAATCTAAAATATATGAAAGTTTAATTTTTATCATTACATTATGGAAAATAATGAACTTTTATCACAATATGCACATTTTTTGAGAAGGACCTGTACATACTGTATACAGTAAATATTTGATCACTGAAAATAACAAAAAACTAAAACATATTTTTACAAAGCACTTTTAAGTCTTTTGAATTCAAACATAACCTCAATATTTGGACAAAGTCCATTCTGTGCCCTGGATAGACATTGTTTTGAAGGTCTTGCTTTAGCATACTCAATACTGATGTTATACATCTCTCTTCTGATAGAAGGAAGCAGAATGAGACATCCAGAGTTAAATGCAGAGCACAAATTCCGAGTATGGGACGCCATACTTGATTACACGTCACTTTCACTTTAACTTAGTGAGAAGTCTAAACTATAAACTATCTTCCTTTAACCATGTTTTTGTGTATTGTGCATGCTAAACAACTAATTTAAGGGTGATTTCATGCAAGTAGATCTGCCTATAAGTAGGACAGACCAATGGACTTTACACTGGCAAGTGAAAATTGTACTGCTGACAGCCTGATAATTAAGCGTCTCTATGCATAATAATAGCAACTGACACAAGAAAAAGTTCACACAAAAGCATTCCCTATAGTACAAAAAGATTTTCTCACTTGAATTAACTGCCACAGACATCAGTGCAATTACTGACCATTTACCTCACAATAACGGCAATTAGAGGAAACTCTGGCAGCCAAGGTGCCTGTGGAAACTCTGTTCCTTTAAAATGACTAATGCAATGATTATTTATTCACAAAGACACCTGTAGAAATCTTATACCAAAATAGAATCCCTCCATTGACCCATTGCATGTGACTTCTAAATGATTAATTCTCAAACATGCGACTCACAAAGTGTTTTGGTCCTGAAAACTGTTACTGTCAAAAATTTGTTCTGCTTTCTCTTTCCTTTCTTTAGCACTTTCTTTTACAGACTCAGTTTGAGTTGGTCCTCTAATTTTGCAGCTAAGAGCAACTGATGTGCTTTCTAGACCCCCAGACTCTGTTTAATGACTCAGGGCGAAGACAGAGTAATTAAGGCCAGAAAGACACTCACACAAGTATGTGAACACAATAGCTTCTACATACGCAAGCTCAATTTTACGTGACAGAAGACAATTCATGCCAAGATGCAAGCATTGCTGCAAGGGGTGCCATACTGTGCATCAAACCAGTGAATGGGTGCCGTCTGGCCAAAATACAGTCTATAATCCATAATAACTCTTCCTTCAGAGAAAAAATCCAACCCCTTGTTGTCCTCTCACATCAAAATCCACTGACTTTATAACTGTTTTAGACTGTTTTGCTTGTAGATTGCATTTGATCTTTGCATATTTCTCTCCTGATTCAGACGCAATACCTGGAGAAAGCAACATTATAGAATCATATTTTAGCCAAAAGCATGGTTTAAAGCTAAAAACATCTTAATGAGTGAATTGTTTCTTAAAAGCATGCAAATTTTCACTTTACAAAATGTTTATTGATGGACTGGAGTTGTGTGATTAGCTGTTGATTATTGTGATGTTTTTGTCAGCTGTTTAAACTCTGCCAGCAGGCACACAACATCATATGAAGTTGATATTTGATTATATTTCGGTTGTGACATCGGGAGACCAATACTCAGTGTCAGTTCAACATCTAATGTCAATGTTAATTTAAATTTTTTTTAAAAAATACTATTGAGGCAACACTGAGAATGCAACTCCTTGTCCGGGTTATTAAATCTAACTGAAACTACACTGTAAAAAATGTTGTAGTTGCAAATATAACGAAGATTATTGGAGTATGCTTTACACAAAAAAAAACTATTTCAGTTTCTCTACTTAAAAATGTCATGATTAATTGAATGTGTTACCTGTTAGTAACTGTCTTTGAAATTTTCTAATAATTTCTGAGTGGAAACTGTTTCTACAGCATAATATATATATATATATATATATAGGTAAACAACAAACAATATACAGTATATATATATATATATATATATATATATATATATATATATATATATATACTGTATATTGTTTGTTGTTTACCTGAAATAAAATAAATATGTGAAATAAAAAAAAACTTAAACTTGTTTATTTCAGCTAGTTGTCAATTAAATATTTATAACTGAATTTAACTTGATGTATTAAAATAGATGAAAATTAAATTAAATTATTAAAAACTAGTCTATTTTAAATTTAAAAATAAAAATGACAAAAACAACGAATATTTTTTAACAAAATTTTTTAACAAAAATTACAATTAAAATAGAAAATCTAAACAAATTTAAACTATCAATGAAACTATGAATCATACTGAAATAACCCTGGTACTTGCATTGCATTATGAAATGTGGTCCGATTGCATTCTGGAACGCAAGAACGCATGCAGTTGCACAGCTAGAAGCATCTGCATAGAGAATCTTTCAGACTTAAGTTGTTTCCATTAGAATATTTTCACATGCAATCTTAGTAAAACCACCGTTTTAGAGATTTCGCTATGAATTCAGTAAGATATATAAAAAAAATACTACACTTTAAATAATTTGTGATGAGTTTTACACATACTAAAAATGCATCTCAATTTCCTATTAGCCGAATTTTCCTTATTGATTCACCTAATTAGGCATGAGATATAAAGAAACACCTTTGTAAAAAACAACACACTCATGTTGAGTTTGTCCCACAAACAATACATTTCTCTGTTTTATTACCTCATCTGACTGTTTTGGCGAGAGGCAATCAAACTCCTGTTCTACACGCATCTAAATCCTCTCCATAAACAAAGAGACAGTGAACGATCTCTGCAGAGTGTTATGCCACATAAAGATGAGCCTTTAAAAATGGAGTACCTGAAGCTGTTTCATGAGCCAGAGCACCAAGTCTTATCATTAAAAAAACATGCGGTTTGCTACTGTGTCTCCATCCAGTGAGAACGGCCACAGAGACCACATTTACAATTATGCTGAAGTGCTGATTTTTACTCTGGTTCATGCGGTCTGTCGGGGCTTATCGCTTTCACCGGAAGGTCTGTGACTGCTCTGTCATCCAAATGAGAGAGTGTGTGTGTGTATGTGTGTGTGTGTCTTTGACTGTATCAGAAAGATGTCAGAGCGACTCAGAGAAATACATGAGCTCTGTGTGTATGTACATGTATGACTACCAGTGTGCTCTGTTTCTAAAAAGGTGCACCGAAGGTCTGTGGATGCTCATAGGTGTGTCATCCCTGTCTGTAAAGCAGGAAAGACGTGCCGTCTTTCAAGTGAGTGTCTGACAAGGAGAGTCATTACCACGGGGTGAAATAAAATCTCATTTAACTCGCCCTGACTGTGGAAAGCATGAGATTTGGACCCTCTTGTGACTCTCGAATCAAGAAACGCAGCTAAAAGCACAGAACTGAAAACACACACTGCATTCAAACTCACAAACTATCTGTCCTAAACAGTATGTGAGATCAGAATTAGCCCATCACAAATTATAGTTCATTGAACAGCGCGCCAAATGTGTCTGGATGGATTTCAAAGTGTGTATTATTACTTAGTGCATAAATGTTTTTTTTAAAGGTATATTAGGTATAAACCTAATAATTAAGTCATTTTAATTAATATGAAACTTTAAGGTTTCAAATTAATTTAATGTTTAACCTAAATGTTGACTTTAAAGGGATAGTTCACCTTTGCATCGTTCCAAACTGGCAGAAAACACAAAATAAAAGTCTCTCTCTCTCTCTCTCTCTCTCTCTCTCTCTCTTCTCTCTCTGTCTGTCTCTCTCATTCCCTCTGCTACTTTTTTTCTGTATTTGTCTAATCAGTCAGTGGGGACCAGTATTTTTTTGACCCCAATGTTCTCCATAATATCTTATTTTGCATGACATGAAGATTTCTGGGTGAACTATACCTTTAGATAATGAATTTAGAGAGATGTTAACATTTTATTGGCATTTTTATAATGTGGTAGTATATTTAAGTATAGGCATACTGGCTATTTTTGAAATGCATTATACAAAATTGAAAACTCTATAGACTAGTTATTCATATGTACCTTTAAGGTGCTAATATTCACATTTTAGGGGTTAATAAAATACCAGATCAGTGATTGCTTTTGTACTTTTTTTCTGAGAGTATGCAAGTATACTACTGCAATTATAGTAAGCATCTCACTGCAGTACATACTAAAAAGCACATATTTTACAATCATCAGTGAAATCCATATTTTCAGTGCATCCACCGATTCATTTCTCACATAAAGTGCTTGAATAAACATAAAGACTGTCCACAAACGAAAGGTGTTTGGTGTCACAGACATCAAAGAAATTGCCAGAACTCAAGCACTGTCCTCGCTTTTAGTCTCATGATATTTTCATCATGTTTCTGACACATCAAACACATCTTACTGATCGACTGTGTAAAAATTTCAGCGAAACAACAGGCTTTTTCATATGCAAAACATGGGCTAAATGGCTGTTTGAGACTGTCCCAAGCATATTTAAACAACAAAATAATGATGAATGGAAAGAGGTGGCTGTCGAACCTTTGTCCATGCTTCAGCGAGCAATCTGTAGACTGGAATAATCACTCGCGCTCATCATACAGACCCAAAAAGGTCCGGTTAATAAAGATCCACTGTACCAGTGCTTCTGTTCCTCATTCGTTTCAGACTTTTTTCCGCTTGTGTTTTATTAGAGGGTTGGCTACATACAGCTGTCCCCACAGACACAGACCTTTCTGTCATTTACAGCTGCACAATGGGATAACTTCCTGTGAAATTGAAATTCCGTTCACAGGTTTTGTGTTTTTTAAAAGAAATTTGAATTTCAATCCATTTGGAAAAATTCAATAGAGAAATGTGACACTGTGAGCTGATCTGTATGCTAATCATGTAGTGGTACCATGGTACTGTGATGGAATTATAGAGTTAAACCATTATACTTACTGGTACTGCAATCATATTCAAGACAGCCGAACCCCTGAGATGTCAAATATTTACTTCAAATACACCTTGAGATTTTAAGTGCATAATTTAAGAATCTAACTTCACATTTGTACCTACACAATTTTTATCATTATTAGTGGTGGCAGTATTATTTTTCATTGTAATTATAAAAAAGACAACAGAAGTATATAACTGTGGTAAATAATTTTTTAAAATGTTTTTTTAATAATAATAAAATATTATTTAATAATTATAATAACAAAATGCAACAGACTAGTTATCTAATTAAATTAAACAATCGCAAGATTATCATGCAGTCTGATTTATTTATTAAAATTTTGCATTCAATATAATTCATTACTACCTTTTCATCAACTCACACACTCTCTGGAGTTACCTCACATACTTCGAAGAAAAAAATGTGTCCGAAAACTACATGTCATTGCCATAACTACACCATATCCTGGTGTAACAACTGTGATTTTTCTGGTTTGAAGGCATAACAATGTTTAATACACAGTTATATATTTTAATATACAACGACGCCTTTGATATTTTGTCATCACCAGCTTATGGGATCACCTAAAATGTGTAAATATAGATTTGACAAGGGCAGAAATCAATTGAGGGGCTTAGCAATGTCCCTGTTAATGAGATTACCACATTTCCATAACGACTCTGAACTAGAAAATGCTGGATTTCCAATAAATACAATAAAGCTGAATGGTTCATTGATAAATCACAAAGAAACATGTGAGGCTTCAGCATTCATGCAATCATTTTAATCTGACATTGCAAATGCTTACTCAACTTCACCCTCTCCTAAAATTCCTTTGGTGAAATAAAAATAGACAAAACGGGTCCATTTTTAAGCACCTCACGTGTATAGAGCTGTAACGTGAATATAGAGAGCAACTCAGATCATTCACAGAAATGGTTTAGATCGAATCTGTGATTGCAAACTAAGCAGAAGTGCTCTCCGCTGCTTCATAGAAGAATCTAATGGGATATTAACATGATCTTGGATTTTCTTTCCCGCGAGTTTCTCTTGAACACTGTTTTGTCAAAGCAATTCTATGAAGATCAATCAGCGATCATCGCAGCCTTTGTTCGCAAAATGAAGTAAGGGCTCTTTACAGCTCAATAATGCACCACAGATGGGCTAAGGGAGCTCAAATTGTATTATGACATACAATCAGCTTCTCTTGGAGTCTTAACCAGTGTTCACTGAAGCGTAGACGACATATAGAAGCCCTCTGACTCTGTTGTCTTGTTCCATTAGAGAACAGCTAAAAAAAGCTTTATTAGTCTGTCACTCGGTCGACTCGCATAAAATCAATTTCCCTTTTCACCTTACAAAAGAGAAAAAATCCTCTGTACATGCTCTCAGAACAATATGTTTTAAACATATTTTAAACATAAGAACCACGTAGGACGGGATCTGAGTCCTGTTGAACCCGAGGAAATAGGGAACAAGATATACTTCACAAAAACACTTACACTAGGGGAGCAAATCACACCATTCGTCACAGAGATTCCCTCGTTCCCAGGCAGGGTGTTCATGCCATGTGTTCTCAGACAAGCCTAATATTGTAATATATGAGCCATTAAGTATGATCCTCTTAGGACAAAGTGTTTCAGAAAGAATAAAGAATAGTTGTTCACACTTGTTTAAACCTCCCCCAGCTTTTGTTTGATTAAAGGAAAAGTGTGCATGGGTTTTGTGCTGTGGGTAGAAGTCTGATCATAAATGCTTGTGGTGGCCAAAAAAAACTGCTGATTACACAAATGTGCTCTCCTGTCTTCGTCCAAATTGAGCTTGATCCAACAATGATGTACTCGCCAGTTTATCAGATAAGCAAATTGGACATTAAATTGGACACAAGTTCACCCATGCATAGGCAAGATTTACTTACTGGAAATGTTTAACATTTCTTATTAGGCTGAGATGATAAGAGATCATCGGGGGATAAACCTTGATTCAAAGGTTTAGAATATTAAGATTCTTACAGTTTTTGAAAGATGCACCAAAGCTGTATTTATTTGGTCAGAAATACAGTAAAAACAATAATATTGTAAAATATATTATTACAATTTTAAAAATCGATTTAATATATTTTAGGATATAATTTATTCCTGTGATGGGAAAACTGATTAAAAATGAATAAATAAATACTAAGAAGAAATGTTTCTTGATATTAGATTTAGCATATTAGCATATTAGATTGATTTCTGAAGGCTCATATTACACTGAAGACTGGCGTAATGATGCTGAAAATTCAGCTTTGCATCACAGGAATAAATTATATTTTAAAATATGTTCAAATAGAAAACAGTTTATTAACATTGTAAAAATATTTCACAAAATTAAAAAGTGTATTTTTGATCAAACTAATGCAGCCTTGGTGAGCATAAGAGACTTCTTTCAAAAAAACATTAGAAAGCTTAAATATTCCAAACCTTTGACCGCCTCTGTAAGGACAACATTTTTTAACATGACAAGAGCATGCCACAATAAAGTCAGAGTAAAGTTAGTTCAAAGATGCAAAATAAAACAGCACAGTGTTTTAAAGCTCTGCATGTTTGGATGAAGATCACTAAATGTGATTGCTGCTCAAAGTGAATATGATATGCAAAGATATGCAAAGATTCCACCATGGCACGCAATGAGTGAGGTTGGCATTTCGAGATGCAGATGAAACATGTGAAGCTTTGTAACACCTGGCCAGTGTTCATGTGATCCAGTTCCACAAGCACAGAATGCAGTATGAATGAACGAACAACATTTGAGCATTGAAAGTTTGGTAAAAACAACTGCAGAGAATGAGAATCCACAGCTGTAGGGAATAAAAATCAGCCTAAATGCTTGCTGGATTTAGGACAGAGCAGAACTAATATTCAAAAGCCTATGGGATAGCAGAGAGCTAAATGATTAGCTGCTCTCTCTAATCCTGCTTGTCAATTAACACGAGGTCCTGGACCTTAGGCATCGAGATCCTGTCCATTTTAAAGCAGATTTACTGGTATGGCGGGGCAAATACAGGGCTATGGATAAGAATAAAAACTAGAGGTTCAGTGTGAAAATCACACAATCAGACATAGTCCTAAAACTACCACTACAATTAAAGTGAAATGACAGGTTGATTTAACTTCAAATTAAAATGGCTGATTTGCTGTTGTTCCAGGAATTCCAGAGTGTATTTACAAAACCAACAAGGATGCTGAAAATACACATACTGTATATACAAGGGCTGTATCCTTCAGAACTGTATTAAGAATACCTTTTACATTACAAAACCATTCCCGAATTTGAAATGAGGTAGCAAACATGATACAGAACTGCAATTCAAGATTGAATGTAAGGTAAGTACCATAAAAAGACATTCACAGAAATTCATATAACTATTTTTGTGAATGACAAAATGGTAGATAGATAGAACGATAGATGGTAGTAAAAATGCCTGACAAATGAACAATAGATACATAGATAGATAGACAGATGGAGCCAATTTTTTAATTCAGAATTTTGCACAACCCTAGTACTCACTCACTCACTCACAAATGTTTGAAATGATCTCTCACCTCAAACAATCGCAGGACATTGGCCACCATGATGGACACTGAGCTCCCTGACGCCCCTATCACACCCACCACGCGCTCAGGCTTGCGTATGATCGGTTGTTCGCCGTTGGAGCAGCGTATATCAGATGTGTCCTTCTGAATGAGGGCCTGGACAAATGTGAGAGACTGCTCTAGAGCGTAAGTGTCCCTGGAACACGTATCGAGGATCCGGGCCCCTAGCGTAATATTGGGCAGCAGTTCTGGGTCACTGTTGATCTGGTCCAGTGCGTACAGCATGGCCTCCATCCGGTGGATTCCTTTCTCCTTTTTTATTTCTCCACACGGGACCCCTGCGGGACCCCTGGAATGTACTGGGAAAAGGCCCCCCAAAGTGATGTCCCCCAGGATTTTGATGGAATGGGGGTGTGAGTGCTGGTGAATTGATGAACATGGGTTTAGCCACACCCACAAAATCCACAAGAGGCGTGGCCATGTGGTAGAGTAACAGTTGCTCCATCTTAAAACCCGCGACATCCCGACCTGATGGTCCAGTGAGAACAGAGGAAGATATGTCATAATGACCAGGAATCAAACACGTAGGTGTTCATCCACTATCTGAGGAACCTGTAAGAGATAAGCAAAAGTATGTACATGAAGAAGAATAAAGATGCAATTATTATCAATATATATATATAATTCAAGAATAATACTTTTATTTAACAGTAAAACTGCAAAATTACCAAACAAATATTTAGTATTAGTTTCTGAATATCTTGTCTTAATATTTAGTCTATATTTATTTATAGCAATTTCTATATTGCTCTGTCTTATTTCAATAAATTATTTAGCCTTAATCCTCTATATTATGCAAGTCTTGTATGTCCTTTTGACTTGGGCGAATGAATAACCACCTAGCAACCACATAGCAACACATTAAAAAATACCAAGAATACCTTAGAAACCACACAGAATCACTTCATGTCAGAAGCTTGAAAGTTTTTGTCACTTTTGCAAACCTTTGAGTTTTAACTCTGCATTCTTGCAAATTGCAATACACATTTCCTGCTGAATTCAGTGGATTCACACATTCTCATGACAATGATTCTACAATAGTGTTTTATGGAAAAAGTGTTGGAACACTAAAAAACACTAAAAAAAAAAAGAATAATTTGAATTTCCAGCACTCGCTAACTATTCATGAACAGAGGATAACACATCATAAACAAACCCAGATACATTGTGCTTTAAAGAGCGCAGATTTCATTCTCAAAGCATCTGCTGGGAACAGCTCTGCACTGAAACACTGTGAATGGAGAGTGATATAGCCTGGCATGTGGTGAAGCTCCGGGGAATGGAGCCCAACTGTTCTGATGTGTAGTGATTGTAAAGACCAGCTGTGGGATGAGTGGCTCTCAAGAGGGTTCAAAGGTCCATGGAAGATTGAATTTGTTCAGAAAACAGAGAGAGAAAAGACAAACTTTAGCTAAGAATGAGAAAGACTGTAGCCAGTGTCTAAAACTTCAATACAAGAAAAGTTAACTTTGATGTCAAGAGTGTATCCAATAAGGCTGCTGTCTATAGGATGATCATACAGACACTCAGAGATGCAATGGGGGAAGACAAAGACCTGTACATTAATAAAATGATGGGATGGATCACCATGAGACTCAAGATGGTGCTTCTTCGATGATTTTCAACTATTTTGTCCTTGTAGAAATTCTGAAAATACCTTCATCAACAGTGGACATAGATGTCATAGATGTCATCTTCCTGAATCAACAAATGTCATTTTTGGCATGTTTCTAGTACTATAGCATTCTGTGGAGCAGGGTTATTTGCCTAAAACTAAAACCATAACAAATGAAAATGTTACTTGAAATTAAATAAATGTTAAAAGAAATATAAATAAAATATATATTACAACTTTTTTTTATTTTAATTTAACTTGATGTACTAAAATAACTATAACATAAATAAAACCTATATAGATATAAAATAAACAAAAACTACTCAAAAAAGACAAAACACAATAAAATCACTGAAAAACACTGATACTCACTTTAACGAAAATTAAAAGAAAAACAGAAAATATAAAAATAAATACTGATAAAAAATATGAATAAAAACGATTTTATCTCAATGATACAAAAATAACACTGCTGTGGAAATTCTAAATTTGAGAAGAAAAAACTACTTCCTTTAACTTATTTTTTAAATGAAATTTTATAATACATATTTTTTTCTGTAGTATGAACTTCAGAAGGGTGAAGTGAACAGTAGCTTATTACCATTTAAAGAGACATGCACCAAAACCGGTGAAAAAGGTTTTGACGAGGTAAAAAGCAACCATTTCTAATTTCTGCGTCTATGGTGGTTATGGCCTTGACATACTGTATCCTGTTTACAAAATAAACAATATACAGTACATACTGTGCAGCATTCAGTCAACAGTACACAAGATTTTCATTCCAAACACAAGCCATGGTTTATGTACGAGAGTAGAAGGATAAATCATTGGAGCTGCATCTGACAGCTTTCAGAACCTCTTAGTAGCGAGGCATTACATTTTGATGAAAATTTTACATCACACTCCAGAGCACATCGCTGTAGCGGTGGCATCTGCTTTTTGCTGCAGTTACTCGAAACGGCAACATCTACTCAGCGACAGTTGTTCAGCAGCAACTTCTGATATCGAATGCTGCTTTTCCAGTTCCTTATGAGCCCGAATTGCATTTACAGTAAGAACTGGAGATTGAGTTTGCGTCGAATAGCCAAATCAAATCCTAGACCGTTCGCATGCTATTTTTGCCACAGCTTCTCAGTCTGCTCTTCTGCATTCCCTTTAAATTCATTCAGCTAACACAAATCAGATTGAATATCTAATACTTTTCCCTTATATGATGTCTGTGCTTGAGTGTATCAAAGCACCCCATTGCTATTTCTGAAATTAAAAGACATATTTAATATTGCAAACTAATTGTTTTGAAAGTGGGTTCGTTTCCTCATGACAAGTAATTTGATTCTAGGTTGGCACTAAAGTGGCAGTGGCACGAAGTCAGACGATAATCAAAGGAGACAAGCTCTTTCCTGCACTTTCTCTGGTAAATATCATTTTCATGGTGATAAAACATAATTTAAAGCTGTTAAACAATAATCCATTGTGGCATCATCTAATCACAGTAATCACTGTTTTTGTCTAGGGCTGCGTATGGATAGCGCTCACCATGCAGTGAACACATCACTGGCATTAAAGTAAATGCATTCAGTGAGGGCATATGGTTTTCACAGGACACATCCCAATGGTGATCCCAAACCTGTAAACAAGACATAAAAGCCACCAATGAAAAGCCCACCCCAAGTGAATGATAAAAAGCAGCATGTTTATGAGGCATTTCAAAGGGAGAGGAAAGCACTTTCTAAAGCATTTGCACATCAGAGACAGCTAATATGCAGTCAATAATAGCAGTCTGCAGACCGTTATACTGGATTTCTGTCATTCACTTCAAGTTTCATTGCTTTTCCTTCAATATATGCAATTGACGTAAGTATTATATATACTCTACGGATTTGTTTAAAGTAGAAATCGAATTACTAGGATTGGCATCTGCAAAAAAAAAAATCTTATCACAATTTCTTTAATCCCCCTTCCAAAAACATTATATTTTCATTTCATGTTCAACTAAAATGCCAATTTCATTTTGTAGTCTGCGAACAGAGTCTCAGTTTAATGCATTTTAAAATTCATCATTCATGAAACTATTAATGCCCATCCGGGTGTCTGGGCTGGTGACAAATGGTGAGGTCATTCCCAGCGTGACATACTTACTCAAGATAATGTGAACACTCTTCAAAAATGAAGGGCTGGAATTCATTGGGGGGCTATTTTCCTTCATATTAGACCTAAAAATCTTGTAGACGCTGGTGAGAAATTTGAAAGAAATTGTTCTGAAATGATAGACCAGACAGAGACAATGTGACCCGGCACAAAAAAGTGTCACTGTACCTGGATTAAGATGGACCATTCTGCAACAATGAGGTCAACAGTTCAGAAATAAGCTGAAGGTCTTTGCAATAGACTGTCCAAAATTACTGTAACAGACGCAGGGAGTATTTTGAAACCTCATTCATCTTCTTGTTACCTGGATATGTGGGTCCAATTAGGCTATAATGGACAACACAAATCCTGCATTGTGCTGCAAACAAGCTAGAGCCGCAGCAAAATAGAGCACAGTCTCAAACGCCGCATACTTTGGTGACATAAAAGTGCATAAAATGGCAGGTAATAGTCTGCATCAGGGAAAAGGGCGGATTGAGGGTGTGCTGCGGCCTTACAGAGATCCCTTCAGAATAAAAAAATAGCAAATGAGACACGACACATCTCTGCGGATTCACTTACACATACAGAATCAACCCTCACAAGAAATAAACATGAAGCATGCAAGATCATGCACAGCTTTTTGGCTACAGAAAAAATTAACTCCTAAACCACGATGAACTTATAAGGATGTGTAATATTTGAATGAATATTCTGAACATAAATACAGAGTGCTGTGGTGATGATGATTTTTGTAAGCCAACCCAGAAGTTACCATAACCCTAGTTCCCAAAACAAAAATGCAGTTTCCGATGGCTTTTGGGGGTCGCCGTGATTTTGCCAAGCAATTAATATTCCTGGATCAACATCTTTTGATGATCCTGGATCAACATTATTGTCCAAAAATATAGACTTAACCCAATCCCTACCCCTAAACCTAACCCTAAATTTATTCCTACAATCGATGGGAAATCAATTTTTTTGAGCCTAAAACAGATATTTCATGAAAAGTTATATCTCAATTCTGATTGGTTGATTGGAATGTTGATCCAGGAACTTGTTGTACTTGTTGAAATCACGCTCACCGGCTTTTGGGTTATTGAAGAAAATAAGCTGTATGTCCAACAAAAGTTTATAATACTTAGACGTTTAATCTTGACAAATGAACATTTATGAATGTTAGAGCTAAATGTAGGCTATAAACGAACTACACCAAGGTCACATGACTTCAAACTCACCACCAATAACTCTTTCAATCTTTATTTGAAAGAACTTGGTTGTTGTAGTTAACGTGTAAGTTTGAGTTAGCATGAAAACCAGTAGAGTTATTATAAACACAAAGAGGCTGTATAGGCAGACCAGTTGGATGAGTTTACTGGATCGGCATGATGATGTTTTTAAAAACATTTAAAATAACAAACCAAATGATGTAATACTGATGTATTTTTTCATATGATAAAATGTGAAAATATATTATGGCATCCAGGCATTTAACCAATAACCCATTCAAAAAAACATAAAACCTCCAGACTTCAGGGTGATGGAACCATAAGTGCTAAAATGCGATTGTGAACTTGTTTCTGGATTTTAACGTACAAAAATACATCATCCCTTGCACCACTCTATTACAGCCAAGGTTGGGCTGGTTAGCATGGCCCAGTTAACCCTATAGTTACACAGGTGGATACAAAAAACATCCTTCTTCATTACTAATTCAAAAGTAGCTGTGCATTCTCATAAAATAACCTATTAATTGCAAATATTTCACCATAGTATATCAGATGTTTTACCGGTGGCTCTGAACAGCTCTTAAAAGAATAAAACTTTTTGTTTTGTTTTGTTTTTGAGCCCAACTCAACCAACATTGTTGATTTCAAATGCACCCAGCATTTCTAGATTTCCTCAAGTCTGCATATTGGATTCTTATGTAAAGTTCATAATGTTACTCTTCACTGTAAAAAAAAAATGTTTTATAAGAAAATACAATATCAGTCTTTTTTTTAAATTCATGTTTAATTCAATTAAATTGCTGTTTCTTTGTTATATTTTGTGAAATTCACTTGCATTTTCTAAGTAAACGTTTTCAATGGCCATTTTTGTGTGTATGTTAGCTCACATTTTGTTCTTTAAAATTGTATTATTATTGTTGTTACTTTATTTGTTCTCCTTGCTGTGTATTGTGTTAAAAAATACAATATATACAAAAGCATTCATGTTTGCCATCTGCTTGAATTCATGGCTCAGAATGAAGACTATGCATTCTTGTGATGCCATTAGCCAATCAGAGTTATCACTGCATCGTTTTCTTGCTGCTCAAGATTCATTCGTCTCACAATATACAGCTTTTATGGCTCAGGTGATTGGCAGTAAAAAAAAATCTCCTACATAGTTAACTAAGCACTCATGATGTGCAAAAAAAATAACTTCTGTCACAAAAGATTTCACATGAACTCTTGTTGATTTTTCTAGGGCCATCTCACAGAGTACACACATTGTCAGATGAAGATCACACACTGTGAATCCTTGACATTATGTGAGAGGGCACAGGGAGCAGCTACAACGCTTTTGCAAACATCCCTGACGACATATGACATTGTTCACACAAATGGAAGACTTTTAAATGGTGACCTCTCATGCACAGAAGCATGACACAGCCAACAGGAAGTTCATTGCTGCAATAATTCAAAGAGACTCGACAGACCTCATAGCATGGATTAAGAAACTATGAATTCATCCTACAGGACATGGAAAGCAGATAAAATTAGCTTTGAGACAAATGCACAAAAGATCACAAAAGTCATCTCTAGTGCAATGGGTGTCAACACATTACAAGTGGCACTTAACTCCTCTTTTGTGTAATCATGATTTATACGTCAAGGCCTATATGATAATCTACATTATAAAATAATAAAGTATGCATTCATGTTAACGCAAAACCTGTACTTTTAAATGCTTATGCTGTCACCCCCCACAAAATGCAAAATAGAGGCACATCAAATAAACACAAGCCGAACAGGACTAAAGATGCATTGATAAATCACATATTACTAAATTATTTAAATTATTTAAAAAGATTAAAATGGCTTTTTTTTTTTTTACAGATGAAAAAAAAAAACATATTCTCAATCCCAGTCCATCATGAGATTGCTCTGTTGGGACTTCATGCAAACAGTGTGGAATAATATTTACTTCAGAAGCATTTGACTGACAGTTTTATTTACACTCACTATTAAGATGTGCGTGTGTCACATTCTAACATAAAATACATTTAAAACATAATGGAAATTACCGAAATTTGAAAACTTTATAAAAATGACCATTAATCACTTTAACAAACAATATAACATTTAATGCTCATCATCTTTCATTTATATTCCGATTTGGGGGGAGGGGTTGAATACATTTTGATTTATATATTTTTATGGAAAAAAATCTATGCCTGTGCACCTTTAGAAAAAAAAAACATAATTAAAACAATGATACAGTGCTGTTGTCAGACAATGGTAACTAACATACATCATGATACTGAATGATTACCATATGCATTTACCATATTCAGGGTATGTATTGTACTTCAAAGAAAACTATAGTATAACCACAATACTAAAAAAAAAACCAAAATATTTTTCTTTGTCCCAAAACCTATTACAATGATGGTATCAGATGGCATTACCATGGTACTGAATCCTAAGTACTGTAAGGCTCTTCAAGGAATGCTATAGTGTTATCATGTCCAAAAACATGGTAACACCGTGGTACCCTGATATATTATACTGTATGATTGATATTAATTTTTTTACAGTTGTACATGCAGTAACATGTATATAAACTAAAATAAAAACGTGAAAAACACTGTTATACCATAGCACTTTTTATCCTTGCATTACATAAATATTATAATGACTTTTAATGACAGAAAACGGAGTCAATTGTGTGGAAGCAAACGACATATTGAAAACACACTGCAAGACACAAATATAAAGATTGTAGTCCGATGTTTTACCTGTTCATCCTGTTCACCTGTTCGTCCTGATGAACTTTCTCCGGGAGTCTGTCGAGACATCCACGACCTCTCCTCAAACCCTTGAAGACATAATGACTTGATCAAACCACCTGAAGCCTTCGGTAATTGTAGAGTTCACCTATGAACAGTTTACAGAAAGCCCAGAGCTCTTCTTCATCGCTTCATTCATTCACTCGTGCGTTCCGCAGTTCTGTCCGCGTCCCCGCGCGCGCGCTCTTTGCCTTTTCACCATGAAATGAGATTCGTATCGAACATAAAATATTTATCATCATTGTGCCGCTTCTAATCTCTACCAAATCTCTTAAAAGCTCGATTCCCCCCTCCCTCTCTTGCTTTATCTCTCTCTCTCTCTCTCTCTCTCTCTCTCCACCTCATGTATGCGTATGCTGTCATGCATTTTGTGCTGGTCCATAGCCCCCATACTCTGTTTGGGTGTGTTGCTCTTTATTTTTATCATTTTACTGTACTTTTTTTTAATATTTATTCGGCTGGTTACCCCGAGCACAGTCCGCTGTTAGAATGAGTCACATTTGTGAAAAGTGCATGCAGGCTACTTTGTCCTAAAAGGGGGAATGAAGCTTCGGTAGACTAACATTTGTTTTTTGGCGTTTTGATTAGCTCAGAAAAACCTATTGAAGTCTAGTTTAAAGCATGTATAAGCATGTCTACATAACATTTGAATGCATATTATATTATATTATATTGACTGTTTATTTCATTTTTTTAAATAAATGTATAAATGCAGACCAAAATAAATTAATAATAATAAAAAAATAATGTCATTGATCCATTCACTGCATGAAAACAATCTGTCTCAACAGAACATTCATGTTATGTGCGGCATTATAATTATTTGTAATATTTCATATTTATATGTGAATTGTATTTTGTAATATAATTAATTTCATAATTTGCAAGAAACATAAAAGTCTACATTTAGAGTTTATTGGTTTAATCTTTGTCAGAAGATATTCATAAAGTAAAATCTGTCTTTATTTGGAAACAATACATGGATCAAATAATAATCTTGTAATAATCAAATAAGATCCTGCTGTAGGATAGCATAAAATTATTGAATCATTTATTCAGTAAACATCTGCTATACTTCTACACATTATGTAAGTAAATAATATTTGGCATAATTACATATGTGCCAGATTAATAGGCTCCCCCGTCTTGGTTCCTTTCTCTCCCTGCACACCTGCACAAACAACTGAATTTTGAAGAGATATACAGAATGCAGGTCAAAACTCTGGATATAATTTGATGCTTATACAATTCTATGAAAAAAAAATAATAGAAATTAGAAATTATTTGATATTCATTCTTTGGTTTAGGTAAACAGCCATTGCAGGAAGCAAACTATGCAGCTAGTATTTAGTACAATGAGGCAGAGTCACAAAGGCAGGCAGACAATCAAACAAGTCAATACAGTCCAGGGTCATACACAAGAGATCAATGCACAGTAGTGTACGCTTAGAAATGTTAGCCACAGCAAAACAAGACCTCACAACGATTGAGAGATTGAGAGCTGCTTAAAAAGTCCCGAGAATGAGGTGCAGGTGTGCTGGTGATCAGTCCCATGCATGGGGTTGTGGGAATTGAAGTCTGGAGAATAATCAGTACTCAGGTGACGGAGCCCTCTGATGGTGATCGGAGGGAGCCACATGGGCTTGTTTTGTGACAACAAAAACACTTGTAACTTCAGGTTGTTTTAGGGAGGTTGTCAACTGTAATAAATTCACTGTAAATCCATTTAGAAGAAAAAAAAAACATCTGCTAAATGGCATCTTGCTGTTTATCATCTTACTAAATATAAATTTGAGCTTATTAACATTGCCTATAACATATCATTTAGAGACAACAGATGGGAAATTAAATTTTATACGACCAAAGAAATTATGAAAAAGAACCTTTAATTTGAACAAAATAGCAAAAATGCTCAAGTTAAAGGGTTAAAGTAGAGATCAGCATATGTGTTCATGCATAAGTAACTCCAGTGTTATATTTTTAGTGCAATAGGGAAACTGTGCAGGGTCTGAAGATATTAAAGTTGCATAAACTCAAGAGGGATGTTCCATGACCTAGAACCACCCGCTTAACACGAAAGCAGCCGTTTACGGTTTACTGCGATTAAAAATCATAGTACAAACACACTTCATAGAAACATAGTACAAACACACTTTTCAAGTTGTTGTACATTTCCCCAAATAATAAATAGTGTTATAAATTATTAAAACAATTGATATAAGATTTCAAATCAAATGTTTTGTAATGAACGACACCTTTGCTGTGAACTTGAAGAGAACTGACTTCATACATCCACTGAAACTCACCCAAGTGAACGCAAGTTAACAGAAAAGAACAAGAAAGTACTTCTGAGTAAACTCGAGCAGCATTTATTTGCAGATGCCATTTATTTTAAAATGTATACATTTTTTAGTGTGGCTTGAATATCTGAATAACCAAGTTCAATGTAGGACTCAAGACCTTCACCCTCATCTCTCTGAACAGAGTCTGAAGAGCCAAGTGTAGGTCTTTGCAGAACAGTAATGGGAGTTTCCGGAAGGGCTGGCATTGGCCATGACAAGGTGGGGGGAGGGTGGCAGTAGTTGTGTTTAGGGACAGGTAAGGGGCATAATTTTTAGAAATACCATTTTTTTGTTGGTCATCTTTCCAACTGTAATCACTCATTTATGTGATGATAGATTTAATTAAATTCAAATTTACTTGTATAGCGCTTTTCACAATACACATTGTTTCAAAGCAGCTTTACAGAAAATGCACGTCTACATTTCAGTTTAGAGTGATCTATCAGAAGTGAATGTGTCGAATTAATTTTCATTTCACAAATTGAACATAGCATTGGCTTTTGTGGAGACAATTTTAAATGTAATCATTTTCACATTAGGATACTAGGACACATTTATCAATATTAATGTCACTTTTTTAAAACTCTTCCCACATCGAGCATAACATTAGTCTATGTGGGATAAACTGTGGATTATTTATCATTGCTTTTGGCACAAAATGCATTCATTGACAAAATCAAATGACATCAAAATACAAACACCACCAATACTTTTTGTACTAAGCCAATTTGCACATTTACTTAATGTTTTCAAAACTGCTAAACTTAAGTTCAAATCCTATCACAGTACAAAGCCGAATAAGAAAGAAATGTGACGTGTGAATGTGAATTTTAAACAGTAGATAGTATCACTCTTGTTTGCTGAGAGATTTTATAAAAGAAAACACTGTATAATGCTACCTGTTGTTTGTGTTTTTAGGTTAGGTTATGTTATGTTATAAATGATGAATTGTGGTTGTTTTGTGAAAACTTTTGCTGGTGTTATGTAAAAATTAACAAAGTGTTTTGGTAGTTGTAGTGCATTTTGAATGTGAAATGAACTGCTGTGTCAAGTTGAAAGATAGTTAGGAGAACTGTGTGAAGAGTTTTGAAAAAGTGACTTTATTGAGAAATGTGTCTTAGCGTTTGTAAAAAACTTTAAATAAAACACAGACCAATGCTGACAAATAGATGAATGCCACAAGCTTGACCAGCTGCAACCTGCAGGTTATTAACCACTGACCACTGCATGTGATCATGCTGCATTTGACAACTAGACTAGTATACCAGTACATTATTTGTGCCCATTCAAAATGCAGAGAGTGTTTGGGAACTGAAGCCTTTTAAAGCATGTGTTTGACTCACACTGAGATAAAACCTCATGTCAGGGCATATTTTGCATTTATCTCAGAGCGAAGAGAACCTCCTGCTGTTCAATTGCACACTTGCACCCCCCCCCCCCCCCACCAACTGATCAATATTTAAAATGTGCAAATAAATCATTAACATACAGAGCCCCTCAGGTACTGGAGAGTTTGTTTGGTGATGTTGTTAGTGTCCACATTTGTTTTTTTGTTTGCAACTAAAGAGTAAGTTTGTGTTTGGAAGGTCAGTGTAACTTGAGGTATGTTAAATGCACTGTGTGCTTTGATTACTGTGTGTGTGTGCGTGCATGCGCGTGTCTGTGACTAACTAGTGTTGTCACAGGGGCCAAGACAGATGGCTCTGTGTTTTACTCTCTATGGTTCTTGCTGTAATTATGGATGCTGTTTGAAGCTTTTAGTAACAAAGTCATAGCTTGCAATCACATTTCATTAAACTCTCCTAGTCTTTCTATTAAATGTGCTTTCCATTAGGTCTGCTTTGGTTTCTTTGTGGTTTTGGTATATTAACAAGACATGGTAGACAATACAGATCAGAAGATAGGCCCATTAGAAAAGGATAATTTACAAAATGAAATAGTTTTTACAAATTGTAATACAACTTTTATTTTATTTTGCATGATTCCTGGTTATACATCAGAAACAGGGACTTTTCTTGCATATATATTATGTATCAAACAAATGCACTGGGGGTTTGAGCTGCGAATAACATTGGCTGAAGTTTTCTTTGTTAAGCTGCATTGCTGTGTTGCTTTTTTGCTTGTCGCAATGTATCCACACCATTGTGAACCATGGGCCGTTTAGTGTGCGTATAAATTTGGTGGACAGTGAACTGTCAGAAACATGTCTTTAGTTGTCAGTCACCTTTTGCATAAAACAAACACTTGCAAATGTGATCCTAAAAGGCTGTTTCATATAGCAAGGACCCAAATGGACCATGAAGGTGAGTCGTCTTATAAAATCACATTTATTTAAAAAATGTCAAATTAGGTTATTCAATCACATCTCCTCTGTTATTCTACTTCCCCATATCTGTTAGTGACCATTTCCATGTGCAATGGCTCGATAATGTGGCTGCAAACTCTACCCAGAGATTACAGAATTGTTTAATTTGGACTCCTCTGTGCATGCTCTTTGAGGTGGTGACCATAGACCTGCATTATGAGAGTCACAGACAAGAACGGTTTGACCTAAAAATATCAAAATGGAAACTACTGTGGAAACAAAGAAACCTACATCTTGGATGCCCTTGAGGTAAGCTAAAACATACCAAAATTTAATTTGAAAGTGAACCATCCCTTTAATACATGGGCAGAGTAAGAACATATAAGGGAGCCAACATGTTTAAAACATACAGTACGTGCACAGTTCAGCTGAACGATAAAGTTTACCCTCTTTAACTTTGTTGTTATGTGTTCATCTGCTTATTTAATTTGTTCTTTTTACATTGGCTGTCACTCTGCATAGACTCACACAATCAGATACAATAATTTCTCAAATATTTATTACAATATATACTGTTAAATGTAACA
Organism: Carassius auratus; assembly: GCF_003368295.1. Taxonomy (NCBI): domain Eukaryota; kingdom Metazoa; phylum Chordata; class Actinopteri; order Cypriniformes; family Cyprinidae; genus Carassius; species Carassius auratus. Next base: position 25,974 of record NW_020524683.1, read on the forward strand.
TTCACTTCAGTGGAATGAGATGACTGGATGCTTTCAATTGATTTCCTGTTGAACTGTCACCAACTGAACTGCAGTGGTTTTTTTAAATAATATTTAAAATTTAGTGAATCTACAAACTTGATCATAATGAATAACGTTTCCATCTAACATACATTTTAAGGTGAAGCTCGTGCACAGGAGGTGTCTGATTTAAGGAGGAGATGGTGTCTTCCTTGCCTTAGTGATGATGCCATTTCAGATGAATCCCTTGAGCCTGTTGCCCTGGTGTTTGGGGTTAAATTTGAATAGACAGATGTGCCAGAGCCAGAACTGCTGCAGAGCTCTCTGTAAACCCAAGTCATCCTCTTCAATAATGCAGGAACCCACATGTGATGGGCACATGGCCATGAATACAAGAGAGGGATCCTGCTGAGAGGAACACACTCCTGGGATAATGGTGGACGGGTGCGTCTTTACTTTATTTGAATGCTTCTAAACGTCCCTCTGTTTTCATATTGCTATTATTTAAAAGCTCTTTATTTTTACCAGCTATGCCATAATTCATTTTTGATGATTTGTTTGAAGATTGCAGTGGTGGAAAGATAAATTAGTAGAGAAGACCTCTTGCTGTTTTTTTCTTCATAAACTGAGGCTCATAAAAAAATTACTTTTTTCGGTAGGAAACATTTACACGTTCCAGCAGTAATGATACCATTAAATGCATTATATTTTATAGCTATTGTTTCAGTTGATCCCAACCCACAGTTACATGTTTGCATGATCACCTTCAGAACCTCAAACTACTTCAATGTTAAAAACATATTGAAACAAACATCAAGCTTTTAAGAGCAGAAACGTCAAACTCTCTGGTCTTTTTTCTCAAGCCGATATTAAAAGGGTCATCAGATGCAAATTTTCCACGGGTTGATATGATTCTTTAGTGTCTTAATTAAAAGTCTGTAACATAATTTGGTTAAAATTTCTCAATGGTAATGTAAAAATACCTTTTTTTTCGGTCAAAAACAGCTATTTTCAGAGCAAGCCATTTTGTAGCATTTTCCTTTAAATGTTAATGAGCTTTGCTGTCCCCGCCCCTTTCTTCCAAACCACTCTCTGAGGGACTGTTTCCTTTTACCACATTCATCATAAAAATTGCTAATTAGCACATTATTAGGAAAAACGATTTACAAAGATTAATTTAAAAACCTTATACTCAATTCTTCTGTAGGTACATAGCCAAATGTGACTGTCAATCAAACTATGGTGGGAGTGGCCTGTTTTTGTGAAGTCCCAAGGACAAGCTTCTGAGATCTGCTAGATTTGAGAAAGTTTTAAAGATTTTATTAGATTAAAAAAAAAAAACACTGGGTGGATTTTTATCATTATAGGGTGGTTGTGTACGCACACTGCCAACACACATTTCAGCTCAAACAACTTGTAAAAGTGCATGTGGCATCGGATGACCCCTTTAAGATTGTCTTGAGCTTTTTATCTAGTTAAAGAAATGTAATGTGTTACAGTTGTGTTGCAATACATAACTGGCTTTTATGAGGACTTCTAAGTACTAGCGGTATATAACATCCTGCAGTGTGTGCTTAAAGATGTGGGTTATGTTTTAATCGCGAGACTGCTCAAATTGCCCGGGTTCAAATATTTCCTTGTGTTTTGTCGCCCTCTAATGTTCAGTATGAATACTACTTTAGTAATTTAAATGCTTTAAATAATTGTCAAATTCCTATATCATTATCTGACATATATTAAATTCAGACAGGGTTATAATATGATATAATGTTATCCTAATAAAATTTGGTACATTAAGCCTATAACAAAAATAATTCTATCATATTATACAATGAATGTTAGAGCGCGTTATGAAGAGTTCTGTCTCTTTAAGAAATTCCGGGGCTGTTTTCTTGACGCTTGCTTTTGACGTCAGAGCCACTCGCCGTGCCACATGTGTTGAAGGAGTCGATTTGTTTCAAGAATTTCCCCCCAAACATCTTGGAATGGACATATAACTTTATGGATGAAGATAATATTTTACATGGAAATATACTGTTCACTCTTACAAAGTAAGAATCACATGAAATGAAAGTGTTTTGCGGTAACTGCTTTAAAGAGTAACGTGAGTGGATCGCCGCAGAGTGAACTTTTCGGTCTCTGATAGCGGTCACATCTAATTATGGCTCTTCCGGAGAAGAATGAAGTTACAGCAGACCTAGAAACACAACCCATGGTCGATGAAGAAGAGTTGAATGACTCTAAACGAGAGGAAGATGAGAAGCAGGAGGATAATGCAGGCGATGCTGAGCAGGAGATGAACTGTGAAGATGACAGTGCTGATGGTGAAGCTCTTGATCTGGATGTAAATGAAGAAGATGACTCTGAGAAACCGAAGGGCAAAAAATGTATCCCTGGTATCGTGTATTTGGGACACATTCCTCCGAGGATGAGACCAAAACACATGCGGACTATGCTGAGTGTGTACGGAGAGATCGGGAGGATCTTCCTTCAGCCTGAAGGTAAAACTACAGTCCTGTTTTGTTTATATTATTGGAATAAACATTACATTTAATTATATATATATATATATATATATAGTCGATGTCCATTAGCTCTGGGGTCACCTATATATATATGTGTCTACTTCATAAAGTAATAAATTGAAGCAGACTAACATTTAACAGATTAAGTCTCTTACTCTTTCCAATGCTACATTTTTTTTTTCGTTATTACAGTAAACGGTAATTTTGAATTGTTTTATTATATTTTAAAATGCAATTTATTCCTGTGATGCCAATCTAAATTTTCTGCGTCATTACTAAAGTCTGCAGTGTCACATGATCCTTAATTTTTGCAGCTCAAGAAACGTTTCTTATTTATTATGGATGTGGAACAGTTGTGCTGCTTAATGTTGTTGAAACCGGGATGCACAAGCAGCTCAAAGGTTTGGGGTAAATAAGCTTTTGACCAGCAGGCATGCATTGACATGACATTAAAAGATTTCTGTTTTAAATAAAATTCTCTCTCTTCATCAAAGAATCCTGTAAAGAAGTATCATAACACAGAAGAATAAGCAGCAAAACCTGTTTTGCATCATTTATAATATTAAAGACCATTATTAATAATTGAGGTATAGTTATAATTGATAATAACTGAGCACCAAATCAACATATTATTACACTGATTTCTCAATCATGTGACACTGAAGAGTGGAGTAATGATGCTGAAAATCCCCCCCAAAATTATACCTTGTGCATGTTTTCATGTTTGATCAACTTCCCATATACATATTTTTTGTGACTCTCTTCTAGATCGCTGTGTGAAAAGGAAGAAAAAGAAAGCAGGAAGCAATTCATCCAGTTTCACGGAGGGCTGGGTGGAGTTCAGAGACAAGCGCATCGCTAAAAGAGTCGCAGCCAGTCTGCACAACACACCAATGGCCAACAAGAAGAGGAGCCGCTTCAGCAGTGACCTGTGGTCCATGAAGGTACATTATACAGATACACTACTATTGAAATCTGGGGTCAGCAAATTAAATATAATATAAGAATTGAACACTTATTCAGCAAGGATGAATTAAATTGATTAAAAGTGAATATAAGAATGATTTCTAAATGATCATGTGACACTGAAGACTGGAGTTATGATGCTGAAAATTCAGCTTTGATCACAGGAATAAATTACATTTTTAAAAATAATTGTTTTAAATTTAAATATTTCACAATATTACTGTTTTTACTGTATTTTTCATCAAATAAATGCAGCCTTGGTGAGCAGAAGAGATTTCTTTCAAAAACATTTTAAAATATGACCAATCCCCCAATTTTTTTAGTACCTGCCTAAATGATGTAAAACTCATCATGTATAAAGCTGTATAGTTACTTTTTCTCTCTCTTTTTTATTAAGTACCTGCACAGGTTCCAGTGGTGCCATCTCAGCGAACGATTGGCTTACGAGCAAACTGTGTATCATCAGCGTATGAGAACAGAAATCTCCCAGGCCAAGAAGGAGACTAACTTCTACCTGGCTAGTGTGGAAAAGAGCCAGAGGCTTGAGAGCCTAAGGAAGAAGAAGGAGAAGAAGGGAGAGGTCATAGAGGAAAAGACGTGGGACTACAAACAGCGACCTACAGAAGAAGAGATCCACCTGAAACGCTTTAAGAACAAAGGCTTGTCCAAGAAGAACCTCCAGAAGGCACAAGAGAAGAGCAAAACCATCCAGGACAAAGCTCAGTCAAATGTTTCCCTCCTGGCCAAGATCTTCAGTAGTAGAAAGGCTCAGGACTGATGTTTTGGGGAATCGCTTATTTTTTGTATTTCTGTACAAGCTTTTCAACATACAATCTTTCGACATATCGACACAATCGACACAGAACTTATGTAAACCTCATGTAGATTGTTCTGATTGACCGTTTCATACATTCAGAATAAAAACACTGCACAACGCTACTTCTATTTCTATCTATTTTCCCATGAAAAGAGGCTTAACATCTTCTGAAAGCGTAATGCATTGTTCATTCATTAAATAGTTCTCTAAGTCTACCCCATGCCTGTTTCTTCTAATTCTTTAATGACTTTGTCGTTTGAACCTAGAAGCTGCCATTGGGTGAGTTTTTGGGATTCAAATTATTGATTAATGTTATTATCATATTAATAAAATTGTCCTGTGTAGTATTGAAATTCAAATTGTATTTTATTTAATTAATACAATACCAATATAAAGACTTCTTAAGTATTATTTTTTTCTCGTTTTCCGGGAAAAATCTATAAATTCTAAAACAAGATGTTTACTTGGAATAAAACTGACTTAAAGGTACAGGTTGTAGGACCTGCCACTAGAGGGCGCACTACCCAAACAATAACAATCCCGTGGTTTGATGACGCTAAGAAGTATATTTGAATGATGGTATTTGTTGTCTTCTACCCAACCGCTGACGGCCATCAATCAGACGGAAAGATAAATCAGGGATTTTCGATTTTCAACGATATTCAAAAGATACGAATCAAAACAACTCACCTGTCGAGTAAAACACAAGCGAGATCGGCATCTCTTTTTAGTTTAAGTTTGTCGGGACTCGTGACGCTACTTCCGCATTGGTCCAAGACACTGTTGTCATGTGGTTTCTACGTCAGTAAACAAAGGGTAACCACGTCATTGACAGGGGACTGCACTGCCCCATGTTACCGTTTAAAATGGGGATTTTCTCATGATTTACAAGTAGTTGAAAACATTAGAGATATTGTTAGTAATCAGCTGGACAAAATATATAACACTAGCCTAGTGGTTTTGGGATATTTTGCTGCAAATATCTTACAAAATGTACCTTTAAGTCTTGTTTTCTGAAAAATTTGTCATAATTATATGTAAAAATAAAAAAAGTGTTATTAACATTGCCAGTCATTTCTTATTTTAAGCAAAAACTAAATTTGTATACATTTTTCTGAAAATAGGACTAAATATTTCCTGTCATTTTGCTTCTAAGTAAATGTATCTTAATTAAAAATATTTGTAATGGAAAAACAAGAAAAAATACTGCCAAAAAAAAAAAAAATACATTGTGAATTTTTAGATTAGGAAAACAACATGAATTTTTAAGCGATTGTATTTCTTAGCTTCATCAAACAATACAATGTCAATGTTCTTTTTCCCTTGGCCGTTCCTGATTTACATTATTATTCGTTCATTCTTTCTCATCCTAAGAAGACCGATTTCTCCAGGCCATCTTCTGCTTTGGTGTACTCCAGGTTGGACTTGTAGTATCGGCTTTCATAGCGTGGGCTGTTCCTCACATATTTCAAGTATTCCGGGGCTCCAGGACAAATGACATTGTCGGCCAACAGGACAGTGCCTTTTTTCAGTAGACCACAGTCCTACAATATTATAAAATAAATATGGTTGTAATTTTTCATACGTTAGAACCATTTCTTGAGGGGTTAACGTAAGCAATACTCTGTGTGTTTGTGTGTGTACTTAACCTTTGCCTTCCTACCTCAAGAAGTTTAGTATCTGGTGCATAACTATCTTTCCAGTGGTCCAGAAACACGAAATCAAAGTATTTTATCCCAAATCGTTCCTTCATTTTGGGGATTAAATCACCAGAGGATCCCTCCACTAGAGTAACCTTTGAAAAACAGAACAAAGAAAGTGTTGTTACCTTTAAAATACTTATTTAGTCCTAAGCAACTGTATTCAGTTTTATCTATTTTTGTGACTTTGGAGCCCCTTACAATTAAGTGTAAAGTGTAAATGAAGTTTGCTCAAAACGTGTGGAAAAGTACATATGTAGTACACAAATAATATTTTAAATAACTAGCTTTTTTCATTTTTTTAAATGACAATATATGAGATGTTCTTTCATGACAAATTTGAGGAATGAACCAGAAGAAATATTAGCCATAAATGTATCATCCTATCAACTTTCAATCAGATAATATTAGATTTTTATGATTATATATATATATATATATATATATATATATATATATATATATATATATATATATATATATATATATATATATATATATAAAATACAATTCAATGGTAGATTGATGCAAATTGCTGCAAGTTTTTAATACAAATTTTTTTGACTATATTTTGCAAGAAAATAACATTTCAGTCTTTCTACTTAAAAACAGGGGCGGACTGGCCATCTATTTGATCTGGAGAATCACAGAACGGCCGGTACTCCCCGCTACGAACTCCTGAACTGATTCAAATGATTCGCAAACCCACTTTGAACTCCTGAACTGATTCAAATGATTCGCGAACCCACTTTGAACTCCCGAACAGACTCAAATGATTCGCGAACCCGCTACGAACTCTCGAACTGACTCAAATGATTCGCGAACCCACTTTGAACTTAGGGTGACCACCTGTCCTGCATTTTGTGACAGTCCTGAAATTTGAAGCTTTGTCCCACATCCCGCAAGTCATAAGCAGTGTCCAGCATTTTAATTTTGTCTTTGTCATTTTATTTCATCTTCCTTTAAATTACAATTCTACAATTAAAAAAAATGTTAATAAGAAAACACTGAACATGCGCAGCGCAGCCGTTATTATTGGTTCTAGCGGCTAGCCAGAGCGGGAAAATAAACACTGAAAAAAAAAAAAACCTCAACAGAACAATTGATCTATCCGGAGCTCCCCAGAAGAAAAAGCGTCTTTGTTCGTTTAATAAGGAATGGGAGACAAAATATACATGGTTAAAACCAGTTACAGGTGACCCTAAGAAAGGAGATTGCAGTGTATGCCACCGATGTTTCACCATCTCGCATGGAGGTGAGGGGGATGTAAGACTGCAACTGTGCAACTGTGGACCTCATAAAAAGTGAACTCCTGGTGAAAGTGAACTACAGCTACACCTGCCAGGAGTTCTACAGACACATAATGAATGAGAAGGCCCTACTCGAAGCTGCCAGATCAGACAAAAAAATATAAATTCAAGATGCACTGAATCCGGTAAGAACGCATTTAATCTTTCTCGTCTTTCCTAATGGAATTTATGTGCTTATTCGGAAATGTGCTTTGTAGGGATTGGATTATTATTTTCACTTAATTATTTGGATTGAATAGACAGATGCTGTTAAAATAATTTTTTACTGATATTACTGTTAAATATTAGTGACGTTCACGGTGCCGATCAGAGCCGTCATTAACATTTTTATAAAGCCTTTTAGCAATTTAAAACATGTTAACATCACTGCAAAAAGATATCTAATTAAAAAAACAATATTTATTCACCTAGTATAATAATAATTTTCAGTGGTGGACAGTAAAGGAGTAGCTTTACTTCGTTACTATACTTAAGTACATTTTTCAAGTATCTGTACTTTACTGGAGTAGTTTTATTTTGAGTAACTTTTACTTTTACTTCACTACATTCCAAAGCATAAGATAGTACTTTTAACTTCACTACATTTCATAAAACATATCGTTACTCCCTATAATATATCACGTGCTCCGACACGCAGAAGCGGTGTCTGATTCATCATGAACGAACTGAGTCTTTTCAAAATAAACTTTAATCGGATCGCGAATCGCACCAAACGATTCGTTTACGAATTAGAATGATCCGATTGCAGCTGTTCTGGAGTCGACCACTCACTGATTCAAATGAACCGTTAAGTGCGAGTCTACAGAAGTAAGAACCGGGAGATCTTGTGAGCGGGTGTGTCTGATGTTGCTAAATTATTAATGTCGAAATTTAGGATTAATTATTGTAACTGAAAATCATATTTAGGTCAAAATTGTCAGTTGTTTGGGAACTAAATCCGCTGTAAAGAGTGATGTTTAAGCCCACTGAAATGCTGACATGCAGACACATCAATCAGCGTCTCTGTGTTTTAGGTTAAAAAATAAAATAAAATAACCTTAAACTAACACAGATTAAATAAAATAACTCATGCATGTCCAAATTCCCCGCTATCGTAATATTAACAGTTTTATTAAAATGCTACCATGACATCTGTTTTTATATTGTGTATTAACAGTAACCTTATACATATGTATATTGTTTGGATTAACTAGACAACGTTAGACAGACATGTTTATTCATAACAGTACTGAAAATAAGTAAATATTGTAGCTGATGCTAAATGTCTAGCTAACAAGCTTGCTGGTGCTAACTTGAGGTAATTTTTATAAATAATGTCCAAATATTTTTATTCAACCACCTATATATATATATATATATATATATATATATATATATATATATATATATATATATATATATATATATATATATGTATATAGATTACATCTAGCGACAAAAGAAAGGATGTGATGTTCAGAATATAGTAACTAGTAATTATCAAAGAGGGGAAGAGATGCACCCCGTTTGGCCAGGGGTGTTTTTACACCACAGACAAGGTTTGAGAAGGAAAAAAATCATTATGAAAATATAATTATATTTTCCTTAAAATGTTCTTCCTAACTTCAGGCCTTATTATCATGTCATATATAACTGTGATGTTCTGTAAAACCACAAACTTTAAAACACTTTCACAGATCACAGATTACAAAATAATATTTGGTAGCACAACTATTAATAGTTCTAATAATAAATCATCATATTTTCATGATTTCTAAAGATCATGTGACACTGAAGACTGGAGGAATGATGCTGAAAATACAGCGCACATCACAGAAATAGATTATATTTTAAAGGATATTAAAATAGAAACCATTATTTTATATATTTTATTTTGATAATTTAGAATTATTACTGAAATACAACCTTTTTTGTTTCAAACAGTTCAATGAACAATAATAAATGAAGTACCTGGAGCTGACAATGAAGTAAATGTATAATAATTAGCAAAGATGATTAATTTAGCGCTGTAAATGCGCGTGTGAGGGGCGGAGACGCGCCGCGGAGCCTCAGACGCGCGTGAGGACCAAACACAGCAGAATGGAAACTTCACTCCTCTTATTACTTCTTTTACTATAGCGATATATTTGTAGACACGTGATCTGAGTCTTTCATAGATTTGTAGAGTTATTAGAGAAATTGAGTTATTTATTTTTTTTACATTCTTTGGTCGAAGTTTTCAGATCGGTAATTCGGAGCCTGTTCGCGACTCGGTTGATCCAGATCGGGACTTCGGAGCCTGTTCGCGACTCCGTTGATTCAGATCGGCACTTCGGAGCCTGTTCGCGACTCGGTTGATTCAGAACGGGACTTCGGAGCCTGTTCGCGACTCGGTTGATTCAGATCGGCACTTCGGAACATGTTCGCGACTCGGTTGATTCAGATCGGCACTTCGGAGCATGTTCGCGACTCGGTTGATTCAGATCGGCTCTTCGGAGCCTGTTCGCGACTCGGTTGATTCAGCTCGGCACTTCGGAGCCTGTTCGCGACTCGGTTGATTCAGATCGGCACTTCGGAGCCTGTTCGCGACTCGGTTGATTCAGATCGGCACTTCGGAGCCTGTTCGCGACTAGGTTGATTCAGATCGGCACTTCGGAGCCTGTTCGCGACTCGGTTGATTCAGATCGCCACTTCGGAGAATGGTCGCGACTCGGTTGATTCAGATCGGGACATCGTAGCATGTTTGAGATTCTTTTAAATTCAGACATCGAAGCAGGAAGTGTTTGTCAAACAGTTAATTGGTGATAAATGAATATTTGGACTTGAGGCTTTTTTTTACTTGTCGATTCAGCACATGTACATGGACCCACACACAAAGGTGGACACACTCCAGACTTAATCATCAGTAGAGCTCTAAAATTTTCATCCATTGTTATTAAGGACGTTAATAAAGGACGTTATTCAACCACCTCTCTCTCTCTCTCTCTCTCTCTCTCTCTCTATATATATATATATATATATATATATATATTAGGGCTGCACGTTCTCAAGTTTTTCATTAACCGTTAACCGAGGCCCTTAGCGGTTAATACTCGGTTAACCATAGTGTGCCATAGTAACCATAACCATAGTAATTTCCGGACATTGGCCGAAAAAAAAGGAATGTCCGAAAAAATGTAATCTCTCCGGTCAAATTGTCCTATTAAAACTGCCTAATAATGCCGCCCATTAACACAATCTGAATTTGAGAATAAGCCTAAAATGTATAAGGCAAAAGGTAACAAGCAGACTCCGCGGCCGCCTCGCTAAGGCTATGACTATGTTTGACACGTACAATATTTGAAAATCGATAATTATTTATTTATTTAAATTACATTTATATCTGAATTTATGTCAACCTATAGACTTTCAAATATCAAAATGTCATGAATTAATATGTATTTTTGTACAAAATGACATATAAACATATTTTCCTATTATACTTTGCCTGGAAACGCTTCCAACAAGGCGTCGGTTCTATTTCTAGCATGCACGCGTCGAGCCGCGCCTGGGCCGCGCGTCTCACGCAGGCAGTCGGCAAGCTCTAACCTGTTAACATGGGAACCGAATTAAAAACAGACACGCCACGCAGCTGAGATGCTTTCGCCACGCATCCAGTGTGTCCTGACCGGCCTAATGATGCCCGGGTGTTGGCTGTTGAGATTACAACAACGAGGTTGTACTTGTATCTACGCACTGTATTGCAATACTTGCATTTTGCCCCGTCACTCGTATTAGCCATAGACAGTAAAAGAAATGGACACAGAGACCCCACTAGAACTCAATTGAGACAAATGAAGCCCATTTTTAGCGTTTTTTAGCACTTCCGTTTCTGACGCGCAGACTCAAACGAAGCTTGACGACATCAGCAACCTGTCTGACAGATGTAAATCTTCTAGTAGCTGTGCGTGTAAACTGCCATCGTTAATCTTGCAGAGATGGCGAGCTTGAGCGGGGAGTTCTTTGTCGTGAGTGAGCAGGAGTAAGTTTTCTGATTAATTATTTTGTATAGTATTTTAAAATGTAACGCCAGTATGCCATATTAAGTTAATTGCCTGCGAGCTTCTCCTCCTGTCTGTACGGTAATGCGATAGAGAGACGAGTGGTTATGACGCAATCGTTAGCCTATTTTTTACAAAAACTGTTTATACGGGGCCATAATGTAACATAGAAGGTAATGGAGCCTTTTATACATTGTCGTGTATCTTTAGAAATAAATAATGGACAAACGGAGTCTTTAAACGCCTCAGATGTAAAGTTATTCGCTGTCAAAGTGTCGCCAAAATGAATGGGAGTCAATGGGAATGCTAACGTAAGTGAAGTTCTGCTAAAAGATGGCAGCCCCCAGCCGACTTCAACTTCCCGTCGACTTCCTTGCCGCCTGGTATTAGCCCGCTCACATTAGAAAAATGACTTCTTCTTGTGGACATTACAAATGTCTGGGAGCGCTCTGGCGGTCTCTGGTGGTGCAAAAATGTATTACAACTAAATTCAATGCACGCCATTGACGTCACTTAACCGAGCAAAATTTTTCACTCGGTTACACGATTTTTAACGGTTAATCGGTTAACCGGTTAACCATGGACACCCCTAATATATATATATATATATATATATATATATATAGATAGATTACATCTGGTGAGAAAAGAAAGGATGTGATGTTCAGAACATGGTAACTACAGTAATTATCAAAGAGGGGAAGAGATGCACCCCGTTTGGCCAGGGGTGTTTTTACACCCCAGACAAGGTTTGAGAAGGAAAAAATCATTATGAAAATAGAATTATATTTTCCTTAAAATCTTCAGGCCTTATTATCATGTCATATATAACTGTGATGTTCTGTAAAACAACAAACTTTAAAATACTTTGTTCTTACTGGTGAAAATCAGATGGTCATCTCTGTTTTCTCTCAGGTACATCACAGTGTAAGCTTCACAGTTAACATTACTCTCATCAGTGTAGTCCATATCAACAACAAAAATATATCTTGACTCCATATAGTGGTTATTTTGGAAAAAATCCCAGGTATTTTGAGCAGTAGGATTATTAAAAAAATAAAACAAATGTGCTAATATAAAATTAAATTAGCCTATATAAAATTGCAAACATCTATCTTTCAGTACTTTTTTACTTAAGTACATAAAAAATTTAGTACTTTTGTACTTTCACTTGAGTAAAATTGAAAAAGGAGTACTTTTACTTTTACTGGAGTAATATTTTATTTACGTATATGTACTTTTACTCAAGTACTTGATTTGTGTACTTCGTCCACCACTGATAATTTTTCTCCCTGGTGTCCCTCATTGTCCCGCAAAATCAGGTCTGCTGATCTGCATCACTCCATTTGAACTCCCAAACTGACTCAAATGATTCGCGAACCCGCTACGAACTCCAGAACTGATTCAAATGATTCGCGCTTCCCCAAACTGACTCAAATGATTTGCGAACCCGCTCCGAACTCCCTAACTGACTCAATTGATTCGTGATCCCGTATCAAACTCCCATAATGACTCAAATGATTCGCGCTTCTTCAAACTGACTCAAATGATTCGCGATCCCGCTATGAACTACCAAACTGATTCAAATGATTCGCGATCCCCAAACTGACTCAAATGATTCGCAACCCGCTACGAACTCCCGAACTGAATCAAATGATTTGTGATCCCGCTCCGAACTCCCAAACTGGTTCAAATGATTCACGCTCTGAACTCTATTGGCTTTGTGCTCTAATTTCATAAAATTTACTGATTTTAAGGTACGAAATGCATGTTGTTAACAAATAAAATACCAATATTTCCAATCCGAACTCCTTTCCACGTCGAAACATCCACGAACAGGGGCGGACTGGCCATCTGTGTGATCTGGAGAACAGCCGGTACTCCAGGACGGCCCACCACCCACCACATACGCACCATTCGCCGCTGTAAACGGTAATGTTTTCTCTTGGTTAATTTCTCTCGGTTCATGTTAAATAAATTTTTACAAATAAGTCGCACCAGACTATGCGTCGCAGGACCAGCCAAACTATGAAAAAAAAGTGTGACTTATAGTCCGGAAAATACAGTAAGCTGTAAAATGCCACATGCAGTAGCTAATATTAAGAAATATTTTGTGCTTTTACTTTTAAAAATGTTGGTAACGTTACAGTTAATGCTTACAAACTTTGAAGATTTTGAATACAGAAGTTAAATTTGTAATGGTGTATTTTTGTGTTATAACATCATATTATATAATCTATTCCATGCTATCTTGGAATAAAACCTGTTTTTTTTTTATCCATTTCATAATTTGTTTATTTAGGTTGAGCTTAGACCAAGAGCAGAGAAAGACACTCACTCCAGCTCAACTTTAAATGACTTTTAAGTGCCCCAAGTCATTTTTTTTTTTTTTTGTCAAACCACCCTCAGAAGAAGACAAAATACCTGACAGTACACAGAGTGTTTAAGTTGAGTGTTTAAATCAACAGTACACAAAGATGGCGCAGACAGACTGTTGTCAAGTTTCCGCACGCCGATTGCTTTGGGCCGGGTTTAGTCAAAGTCCAGGGCCGTTTTTTTTATTCCCAGTCCGTCCCTGCTTAAAAATGTCACATTTATTTTAATTAGTGAAAATTGTTTCAACGACTACACCATTTTTTTTCTCAGTGGAACTAATGCATACCAGCTCTTTTTCTCACCTTGTCCTGAAGGCCCGCGTAGGCGATGATCTGACGAGCAACTTCAGCAAAGGCTGGGTTGAATTCAACTGTAATGAGTTTGGAGCCAGGGGACATCAGTCGAGCGATCCGAACGGTGGAGTAGCCGCAGTACGTGCCGAGCTCCAGAACCGTGCTGGGGTTTACCTCCATCAACACTGAATCCAGTATGAGCCCTTCAGAGAGACACACAGTGCTCAACCAGAGGATAACTGAGGAAACTAATCAATGAAGTGGCTAATGATATCATCGAAATATCATTAGAGCCTTTCTTCCCCATTAGCACTATCGTTTATTCATCACATGACATTGAGCTGCTAATAGGGACAAGATCAGACTGATGTTCATTGTTTGGTGTCTTATAGAGGCTCACTGAATGTCACTGCATTAGAAAACATTAGCTAAAATTAGCATTAGATAAAATATCTAATTAAAAAGATCAGTAAATGTCTAAACATTCTTAAATCAAGATATATTTACTTGAGAAGCAAAATTACATTCAACACGATTTACAAAATATCAGTCTATATAGTCTTTTTTTTTAAGTAAGTTTTGGCTTAAAAACATTTATGCCAATGCACAAGATTTATTTTTTAAGTTTGTGAAAAAAAGAATACAAAATAAATTGAAGTTTGGTTTAAATTTCTGAGTACAAATTGCTTCTATGCCAATTTTGTTTGTTCAGTGTGGAATAAGAAAAATATTCTTGTTTTTCTTTTGAATTAAGTTTATTTTTCTTTACCAATTGCCAGATATTTTTCTTGTCCCATTTTATCGCTGTTAAATAATAATGAACCATTGAAGAATCATTGATCATTGTTGAGATAAAATAAACTTTAACTGAAATAAAATATAAAAAACTTTATATATATATATAACTTTTTCAAAATTTGATTTATAAAACAACATTTCTCATTTTCGTTTAGTTTAACTTGATGTACTAAAAATAAAATATAATATAGTTTTATATAAAGTAATTTTGCCTCTCAAGTAAATGTTTGTACTGGGGGAAAAAATACTTTTTTTTACAAGAAAATAAATTTTGCAGTGTTTTTGCTCGGTGTCTTTAAATCCCCCAGTGTTATGGTGATTTTTAGTGGATATATTAAGTCAGTTTCCCTAAAATGTAAATCACTGACATGTTCCTTTAATGTCTCAACTATCAACAATCAAAATATCACTTTGTATACTGTATAAAACTGATCATTCTGGGAACACTTCTGAAATTAATCCATCCTCAGTCCCATAATGCATCAGTGCACCTACAGTGGTTGATTGTGGCTGTACATTGGCTGTACATTGTGCACACTTGTATATGCAACTATAGTATGCATGTGTGCAGCCATGCAGAGAGCATATTGACCCACAGACAGGAGACTGCCATCACTTCTCATTCAGAGCAGCCAGCTATGAGCAGCCCCAAAGCCATTTACTCAAGAGCAGAGAAGAGAGATACAGAGATAATAGAAGCAAAAAAATATCAAGCAAATGGTAAGAAAATTAGTAAGGGAGCAGAGAAGGAGGTGAGGGAATACAGGCTGCTACCTTTATCATCGCCCACGTTCATGGCCCATTCTTTGTGTCGACAGTAATAGTCGATGGCTGAGATGACGCTCTGAGGGTCTCCTTTTGTAGCATTCTTCTGAACGGCTTTCAGCATGCGCTGCATTCACAGAAATCAGCCATGATCAACAGTGTTCTTTAACAAAGCATCGCCAGAGAACAATAATCAAAAAATAAAAGACATAACAGGAGGACCTTAATTACTCTGGCTTTCAAAAGAAGTTTTATTGGGTTTCTGCTATTGAAAAATCCTGTTTAATCATAAAGAATTTACTTTGGCTTTACCGTGGTACAGATGTAAGAAGGTAATACTGTGGTATTTTAATATATACAATGATAATGAAAGATTATCTTATGCATGTAGCGTGGTATTTATATACACCAATGTTCTTCAAATAATTTCTTTTGGACATAAAGTACAAAAAAAAAGTAATCATCATAAAGAATTTCTTGACTAATACAAATGTTCTTAATTATGATGAAAATAATGTAACAATACAATAATAATATATTATTGAATAAATAACTTAATGGACCGAAAAAAAAATACAGTAAAAACTCCTTTGATGTGTTCACTATTTCTTATATTCCTCCCTGTACTCACTTTGTATAATAAATGTAAATTATTAATTGTAAATATAAAAATAGGTGTCATTTTCTTAATGAAAAAAAGTTATAATAAATGTGATGTTTAATAATAAATACATTGAGAAATAGATAGTTGCTGTTATAGTGGAAATTTGTCTTTGGCTTCACTATATACCACAAACAATGACATATACCACAACAACATCATAAAAACAACAAAAACAAATATGCATACGAGCAATGTAAACGATCTAAAGCTCATCTATGTTATACTTCAACATACACACACACACACACATACATGTGTACAATTAATGTGCATATTTATCTACACCTACTCATATTCAAGTCTCACCATTTAATATTCTAACAGCAGTTAGCACAAATGACATCTGGTACACTGTTTTACTTGCCCAAGGTTTTCTAAATCATTTCCTTGAAGGTAACAACTGAAATTGAGAGTGTAAGTGATGAGATGAATACTCTGTAATAATCAAAGCTTTAGATGTATAAAAATAATTCAAGATCAATCAGATCATATAACCATGCCATGTTCTTTACAGGTGGATAGATTCGCCAAAATACAGTATTTTCATGGTACATGACCAAAAAACATGCCAGCATGGTAGTAGCATAGTATTTTTGTCAGCAGTGACTCTCTGTCTTCTTTGAACATCAACATCTCATCTCTGCGTATGTGTGAGCGATGAATGACAGTGAGGGTCACCTGAGGTCGCGATGTTCCCGTCATGATGTCAAGGAGCCGCTCATGAATGACATCGTGCCAGAGAAGTGCCATCCAGCCGCTGCTCTGCACAGCTGTAGGGATGAGCCAGTGATAGAGGACATACAGGACAGCAGCTGAAACCACCGTCACGGCCAACAGACTCCACAGCATACTGTGAAAGACAGAGAGAGAGACGTTCACAATGAGAATAAATGACTAAGGTCAGCCAAAAAAGGGAGGCTTTGTTAGACTTACTTCAAAACTAACTCTCATTTCATTGTTGACCTAGCTACTAAAGCACCACAACCTTTAGACCTAAATTCTTGATTATCTTTTGTGTGTTTATGACATACAGCCCGACCTGTGTAAATACCCACAGCTCTCGCAGTCAGAGTATGATGTAAGATCACATGACAAGCATGTCTACAACACACGCCTAACCGTGTTTGCAAGGTCATTTAAGATGTTACAAATAATCATTAACATTCAGATTGGCAAAAAATGGACACATACATGATGACACATGAAATACACAGAAAAGAAAAGATAAAAAGTTTAAAAGAATTCTGTGCTGTAAAAAATATGGCACAGCTTTATCTCCACAACTGATTTATACCACTCACGTGAACAGAGTAAACCATATAATAGCTTGCAGAATTATGTTTCAGAAGTTTTTTTATGTGTTTTAACAGTCAACTTTTTATGTCTTAATATTTACGGTTTACCCTTTCCTTGATAGTTTTCACACTTTACCTACTCTAGTATCACGTCATCTTGCAACTTTTATAGAACTTCATACTCACCAAGGCTGCTTTTATTTTATAAAAAATGTAGTAAAATAAGTTAAATGACATTACAATTTTAAATAACAGTTTGTTAGTTGAATACATTTTAAAATGTAATTAATTCCTGTGATTTTCAGCATCATTACTCTTCAGTGTCACATGAACCTTCAGAAATCATTTTAATATGCTGATTTGCTGTTCAAATAACATTTCTTATTAGCAGTGTTGAAAACAGTTGTGCTGCTTAATATCTTTGTGGAAACTGAAATTGTGTACTTTTTTTTCAAGATTCTTTGATGAATTAAATGCATCCTGGCTGAATAAAAAAATACTATGATTTAAATTCAAGAAGAAATAATTATTTGACAAACTATCCCTTTAATAAGAAGGTTCTTTTTCTTTTCAAGTGTAGAGAAAAGTGTGTGCAATATACCTCCACATGCAGGAGTTATTATTACAGTGTTGCCAAAATGACACTAATCTTAATACATTCTATTCAAGCTCAGAATAAGGACTTCTGATCTGGCATTCTGTGCAGACACAATGGGCTGCTCATAAAAAAGTCCAGGCACGATCCCCTGGAGTAACATAGTGAGACGCAGCGGTGACAGTATGAGCCTGCGTGCTGTCAGAGCGTGCTTTAATTAAAGATGGTATCACCGCTCAGACATGCAGCTTAAAAGAAAACCCCCAAAAGAACCAGACAGACTTAAAAGATAGAAGTGTATCTCTTAAGCGACCATTTTTACAGCTCACCCACACATGCTGATATCGACTTTGTGGCCTTCTAGAGACCTCAGGACTTTCAGCAAGTCTGAGTTCTGATTACTACCACATGAATATTTAAGTCTACTGATTAATTAGAGATTGCTGCTGGACTTTAGTAAACCGAAGTGTGCTGTAATCACGGAAGCAACGGATTAACACGTTGCGCATGCTGTGTGCGGGATGTGCGAATTCCAATCACCATCTTGCTTATGAATAAATATTGAAGTGTGAACAATATTGGTTGATGTGAATGCAGAGCTGGATCATGCATAAAGTTACATAAACACAACATGTTATGGGAAGAAAAAATGATCATATAATACGTAACACATATGCATGCGTTCCCTTGAATTTCAAACAAGCCAAACAAAGAACAATCTGTTGCAATATTATGCCAAACAACATTTCCATAATCTTACTTCCTTTTGCAGCTGTCTTCACAAACACACAGAGAGATGAGCTTCCCTTTCTCTTTTACTCCGATGTCTTTATGCCTTTCTCTGACAAAGTCTTTCTTGTTGGCCCCTCTCTCTCTCTACCTCTATCTCTCTCCCCTCCCTCTTCTATTTGCTCTGTTTAACCTGTTCTGCTGGGCTGCCTTGATATGTGTTGAAAGTGATGTACAACCATAGGTCACGCTAGAAAGAGAGAGAAAAAGCGAGAGAGATGCATGCACACACTTCCACTCATAAATACTCAGACACGCACTTACACACGACAGGAGAAGGAGCTGAGCCTCGGCCAACTGGGCTGAGTTTTTAATCCTCCTTTAGCCAGTCATGCTCTAATCTTCTCGCGCTTTCTTACACCCCCTTCCTGTCTCACTCTCTTTTGTTTTCCCCATCTTTCTTCCTTCTGCCCTCCCCTCCCTTTGCACACACTGACACATGGATAATGATGACAAAAGAGGGGCCTCAGCATCACCATTTTCCAGCTTACAGAGGTAGTATAAACCATGGCACGTCTCCTGCAGAAAACACACTCAATGCAATACTATATATATATATACACATATACACACACAATTTCAGAATGCATATAATGGATTAGGAAGATATACATATGATATACATTATGAAAATAATGGGACAATACTATATATAGTATATATATATATATATAGTATTAGCCAACACTCAAGGCTTTTTAAAAATGTATTTATACAGACTGCTATTGGATGTTTATTGGTGCCTTGGTTAATGGCCTTTAAAATTATCTAACATTAACTTAAATGTAATAATTAAATGATAAAACTATATTATTTAATAACATAATAATAATAACACAATTAACTGTAATCTTCAGCAAACACGCACACACACACACACACACACAATAACTATTTATTTGCTTTACATTTTTAATTATTTAGACAAAATATTACAAATTAAATAGTAGCCTATTTTTAATAGCATCAATTACCAGCTGATATTGGATATTTTTTGTATTTATTGATATTGACTGACATTGGATATTTAATGGCACATGGGCTTTTCCTTCACTTTACCATCATCTAACATTCACTTAAAGTTTAATTTAATAACACGATTAAATTTAATCTTTAGTGAATCTCAAAATCACAATGAAAAAATATAAATGGCTTTATATTTTAATTATCTAAATAAGTAAAAAGTCGAAACAAAAATTATTATATATATATATATATATGCTGTTTCAATTATAAAGCAGAATCAGTCAACATTTATTGATATTGACTGATATTGTATATTTAATTGTTCATCCATCTTAAACCAGCTTAAAATTCACATTTAAAACTATTTTGTTTAATGTGAAACATCGCTCTAAAACCACGTCAATATACAAATTAGAAATTCAAGATAATTTTCTATATGGCTGGTACAACCACAGATTCATCAAGTATAGCATGAGCTCTACATGAGGCTTACAAGAAAACAGAGAAAGAGAAGGAGAAAGGTTATAGAACCCAAATGCACTCTCCTTAGTACATGTCACTCCCAATCTAAATCATTAACACACACACACATACACACACTCACACACACACACACACACACACACACTAACATAATGACGCTTCCAGCCAGTGCATCCACAGGTGAGCACCGGCGCTCTGTTCTTCTGTGTTGTGGTTCTGTGAACATCTAAATGCTGTATAATAGTATCACTCTCAACATGTTAAGCACTTGAAATGTGAATGTACTAATGAATCCAGCACATTTCAGCATGCGTCAATGGGTTTGCCCTTTAGCTTTACATCAGCCACTTAACTCCTCTGCATTATTGTTCACCAGTATAAATAAGACCTTAATAACATCTTTACTTCTAATTAAAGAACAATGCAGTCGTCATCAAGTAATAATAAGAATGGCATGTGTAAAGTCACCTAACCTTGCTGAACAGTGGCCACTGGTGGCCGAAAGAGTCATTTTCAGAAGTGCTGTCTTAATCACGACAAGGTCGAACATACATGCCTGCCTTTGCCAATGGCCACAGTAATTAACTGCCATTGAAAAAATATAAAAAATAACAATCTTGGTGATAGCACCCCCCTCCAAATGTATGGATACTTGTAACAAAAGATGTAACCTTACAGTATATGGAATTCAAATGCTCTTTTGGTTGCATTGTATATATGCAAACTTGCCATTTTCATTTTCACCACTGACATGCATTGTTTTTAAGGTCAAGCCATGTATGCAAAAAATACTAACCTCTGGTTAATTAACAGCATTCAGGTTCTTCCCTGGTGAAGTAAAGTGTTGGGAACTATTAAAGGAACAAAATAAATATTCATTTGCACCCAAGGCACATTGACGCAACCCCCACACAGTGGGTTTCCAGGACTAAAGTAACTGCTAGGGGATCTGGAGCATACCAGAGCGGTGACTCACTGTGGGGCTCCACTGCTCCTCCATCACACACACACACACACACACACACACACACACACACACACACACACACACACACACACACACACACATTGATGCTGTCACTGCAATTATAAATCAGGCTGGATATTCAAAACATAATGCTCTAATAAGGTTACAAGTGATCAAAGTAGACAATCCAAGATACACTGGAATTTTAATTTACATACAATGGTATGGACATTTATTCCAAACGGAGTTTGGATTTAATAAATTATATAGATTTTTATAAAAATTTTTACTAAACTAAATGTACATTATGGGAAGTTTTTTTTCAAGTGGATTTTTTTTAAATAAATAATTTATTGGAAATTATTTATTTTATGTTGTATATTACAGCACAGCATAAGTGTGTGTGTGTGTGTGTGTGTGTGTGTGTGTTTGTGTGTGCTCTTGTTTTTGTGATATATCAGGACACAACTCTGTATAATGACATGGGTATGACACAGGTATTACAAGGAGAGGTTCCTGTGACGGTTAGGGCTAGTTGTAGGGTTGGTGAAGGGCCACATGCAGTTTCTACAGTATAAAAACCATTACGCCTATGGGATGTCCCCACTTTTCACAAAAACAAACATTTGTGTGTGTGTATACCAGTAAATTATATTTTATTAGACAGATAGACAAACTGTCTGAATTTCAGTTAACTCCAGTCAAATATAACAGAATGATACACTTGTTTATTTCTTAAGCTAGACTTGAACACGTTCTACATTGATGCATTGAGAAACCTTTTCATTAATAAATCTGATCCTATTATAAACAACCGTAATATAACGTAATTTCGTAAACAAATAATATGGCAAATATGTAACGACTCAGCATGACATGCAGTGCCCCACAGCATTCTGCATTAGAAACTGCACTCCCGCTGCATCTCCCCTGTGCATTCCGCCCGAATGGTACAGTCTGACTTGCTTGAATGGAATTCGGGTCAGCCCAATATGAGTCAGTTTAATTTATTAGGGGTGGACGCTTTTACTTCGTATCCAAATTTGATGACTGCAGGGACTCATAATACAACGAATAAACCTACTCAGGAATATATCATAATAAAACATAAATACATCATAAAAACGTATCAGTTACGGAAGAATTTACTCAATTACATAATTACACGTTCCCCAACCTATCCGATGAATCTTGGTGGTGGAGTGAGTGACTCCTGAGTCTATTCGCAGCTGCTCTGTCGCTTCCATGATCCACTCCAGTCCGGATTTGGCAAGGAAGGAAACAGCTGCGGTAACGTTTTAGCAATTTCAGAACAGAAGGAACAGCAAGTGAGACATGCGGGGTCTAGAGTCGCCGCTCCAGCAGCAGTGGAGACCGGACGAGCAGCAGCAGACGTAGATGAACATGGCCGAGGACTATTGGGAGCGCGCGGCGGCTTTGGGATATTATTACTGCTGTTAAGATTACAAGAGCAACACATACTCACTGACACAAGCACATACGGATCTCAACTCCACGGGTAAGAAAACGTCTTGGAGATCGTCCTGTCCCACTCTGATATTTCATCTTAAAGTGGAAAACGCATCATAATGGGACAGAAAAAGTAGATTTAGGCCGTTTTTGAGTTAATTTGAGCCGGACAGTCTCTGTGTGATATCCTGTTTGGGTCGGTCGGGCTGTCTGAATGAAAACCAAAGGATTGTTTTATGATATAAAGAGTCAAACAGAAAAGCTAAAGCTAAAATGAAGGAATAAAAATAAGGAGAAGTAAGTTAATTGTCGCATTCCTGTACAATGGCCGTTTAATTTTGATCTTTAAAGCCAGCTAACTAACTTAGCTAACCTGGCTAGCGTGTTTATCTGTGGTTTACTGTGGATTAGTCAGCAGTCTGGCTGCAATCAATGTTTAATTTCATTATTTTTACTTATTTATGGCTTGCCTGGATAATTATGCTATCTTGAGAGAGTCGTCTGTTTTATTCAGTAATGTTGTGCTTTCTATTAATGTCATCTGAAGTAACTTACCTCAGGGCTTATACAAGTATGTGTTTATTAAGTACTTTTTAATCAAGTTGGTTCAACATATATGAAAAAAGTAATATTAAACATATTATGAAATAATAACATTTCATTAAATTGATCGAAGCCATTGAAACGTATTTTACGTTGGCAATGGTATCTAGTGATGAGAGCTTAACGTCACTCATTCAAAACATGAATGGGTGTTCAATAAGTCTACATCATAGTTGTGAATCTGTACATGTGCATGTTACAGTGCATGTTATCTAGGGGTAAATCTGTACTTTAAACCATTTCTTGCATGAAAATGCCATTATGATCTTAACAGCTCACACTGATTTCCCAGCAGGTGAAACCACTTTTGGTTTAAGTTACACTGATGGAATGGGGAAGGAGGAAGAGTGATTCAGTCCCACTCTATCAAAACTTGAATAAGATACGTTAACGAGAAGTCCCCATTAAAGAGCCACACAGATGGGAAATCAAAAATTACCTGTATTACAGTGTATGATGTAGCTGTCCATCAGTGTAAACAATGTGCAAAGTAATTAAACCAAAAAGTACACGATTTATAAAGTTATTGGCTTCTAAAGTAAGGAGTCGACTCTGAATTGCTGAAACACCCATCTCTATGTACGTCACTAGGAACACTTTGCATAATAATCTCCGCCTACCGTTTTGGGAGAAACGGAACTCTGACCTGCCCCACCCCCCCACACAGACGCTCTGGTTGGTGTTAGAGAATCATGTCGAGGAGACAGTGTGTTTTTAATTGTAAAGGAAAGTTTGTTTTATTTTCACTGCCAAAGAATGAAGATCAGAAGAACCAATGGCTAAAATTAATTTTTACCACAATACCAGAGCAGTACAACAAATCCCTTTTGTTGTGTTCACAAAATTTCACTGATGACTGCTTTTCTAATCTTGGTGAGTACAAGGCAGGATTTTCAAAGCGTTTGGCCATAAAAGAGGGTTCATTACCAACTTTATTTAGACCAACGAGCATCTCTGAATCACAACGCGAAGTATGATTATGAAGTTATGTGTTTGTTTTCTCCCGAGCGTCTTATCAGTATGTGTGCTGTCTGCAGCCTGTCTGCGCTGATCGTCATGTACAAACACGTCATTAAAATTAAGTGTAACTCCGTGAATACTCAACGAAGAGACATGAGAGTGATATCTATAGAAAGCTTGACATGTCTACTTTAAAACCAAACAAGCTGCCGAAAACAGATATTCTGTGATAAAGTAATCCATATGAAAACAACGCTATGTGTTTTTCATGTCTCCCTTCATTATATCTAATGTGACCACGCCCCCCGCTGAACGCGCTATTCAGATTCAAACTGAAGCGCGCGGTTTGAATACGCACACAGAAGAAAAAGCAGCGAGACTGTTCAGGTTTTTTATTTTACTGTTTGCTTCGCGGTGAGAGGAATAAGACATAATTCACCCCAAACAGATGCTAACGCATTGTTTACAGTGAAGTTGTGTGCGGAACAACCAATCAAAACTATGTCAGTTGACCAATCAGAACACAGTATGCTACCGAAAGGTGGGGTTTAAGGAAACTGAATCTTTTGAACAGCTTCGCGCAAACCGTTTGGGGACCTCTGAGAATTGAGGTAATTTTAAAATGATACTTTGACAAAATGACAATGTTTTTTAACCTTGGATGGATTTAAACCTAATGTACAGGACTTATAAACAGTGATAGGAAGCTTCGAATTTTCATCTTACTGGCTCTTTAAAGACTCTGTTCTGGTCAGATGGAGGAGCTTGTTTGACAGTTTGCCGGTCTGATTCAGAATGGCATGTTGGAGGCGTGGGTGCATGTTGAGTGGGTTGGTTTATGGAATATTATCATTAGGTTGTGACGGATGGTTTTGGAGTCTTTAAACTTTGCTTTCCTCACCTAAATAGACTTCCACTGTTTGAGCATACATCATTTTGATGCTTTAGTTAAATGGCATTCACCAAACCACTTAAGTGGTGGTTTCCATTGATTGCTTATTTAAGAGAATTAGGGAAAGCACTGGAACTTTGACTTGACTTTGACTCCATGTTGGACATAATTGGCTTTGAAGCAAGACTAGAATAATTCCGGAGGAAAGTGCATTGCTTGAAGAATTGGTCTACAAGCAATGCAAGAATTTAGACAATTGACACTCTATCTACAATCTCAATTAGGAGTGTCAATGGTCCATTTGAGAGATAGGTGGCGGAAATGCACTTTTTTAAGTCTGCAATCCGCCATAAAGCAAGAAGAAGCCTCCTCATGCACTTGCTTGAGAACGTGCTCAGGAGGGTTCTAACAGTTCAGACATTGCATGTATCAGAGGTAAAAAAAACTATATAAGTACTGTTCAGTTTCTTGCATATACCGATCGCTTTTTGTCTTTACACATTAGTGTAACGTCACGAGCCGCGGGGTTTAATTTGGTTATTTTATATATATATATATATATATATATATATATATATATATATATATATAATTTTTTTTTTTTTTTTTTAAGCTGAGATTCCCATTAACCTCCATTATAAGACTGACTTACTGCAACGGTTTGTGTTAAAAATCTATATTTGTGTTCTACTGAAGAAACAAAGTCACCTACATCTTGGATGCCCTGGGGGTAAGCAGATGAACTTTTTTGGTTGAACTATCCCTTTAATATCTCTGGATAGTGTGTTCCAAAGCTTTGATGCATAATTGACAAAGGCTGTGTCCACAGCTTTCTTTCGACTGTTGTAATCGTCTTCATTATTGCTCTATTTGAAAATCGTAGAGCCCATAATGCCTCAGTGAATAACAGTGTCCAATAAGAGAACAACCTACATGAGCAGGCTGATTTTTTTTCAGTCCTGGCATGTTTCAGCAGCGTAATATTGATGAAGTGCTTTGCTGTATGGACAAGTACAGAGAAATGACAGCAACACAAACACACTTGTGCTCAGAGGCTGGTTGATGTAGTGCTGTCTGGACCGAGTGTTCCAGAATCAGTCTCTATGAAGGTCACCCCTGTCAGGGTGTCACCTTGTGTTTGGATGCATCATGTCAGTCTGGTTGGAGAGGGATGTTGGGGGATTGTGGTCAGCATGGATCGGTGCTTTGTTTAACTCTCTTCCATATGATCAAATTAAAGATGTTTTACTGAAAACAGGCCGCTTTTTGCCGCTTGATTGGATAGGTTTGTAAACTCATCCACATGGACGCAGACCAAGCTGTCAGTTTCTGTCACTTGTCTGAACCCCATGAAGCTTTTATTGGAAAATTGGCCTCAGTCTGCAACATATCAATGCAGGTCAGTTAAAGAAACACATTGGCTCTGAAACTGAAACCTGCCAGTCTGTTTGCGGGACAGCTGAAATGCAGTCAGTCCTGTGTTAGCTAGCTGGGGCCCACAGAACGCTGTCCTGCATGCTGTTTTGATGGTCAACTAATGAAACTAGACTTAAAGAGTCATCAACCCTGATTAAGTAGCACTAAGACTTTGCCGGGGGCTGAAAATGGCCCTTAACCCGGTGTAGACTGCTGCTGCTGTCCTCGGGGCTGCAATCACTCACCAGGTCATGAATGAAGCCAGTGTGGAGCAGAGATGGTGGTGGGTAAACAGGTTAAGCTCATGTGTATATATATAACTGTGTCTTGTTTGTCCTTGATTACGGAACTGATTAGGGATTGTCTAGATGCATTTTGGCACCGAACAGCTGATTCGCGCTGCTTTGTCAGTCATTCAACCACATTGCACATGACTGACTGTTATTCAGAATGCAAAACATGATGAATATTTTTAAAAAAAAGTTTCCTTAAACTGTAAGAGTTCCTAATCTGATCTGTTGTGGTTTATTGTAAACAAAAGCAAAGGTTTGTGGATCGTCCTGTATTTCCTGTTTGATTCTCTCGTCTGATTTGAGGCTGCTTGATTCGTCTTGAATTTATGGGAACGATAAATAAAACTAAGATGCTTCAAATGCCTTGCTTTGATTACCATTGGATTTGTCTCCATTTATATGCTCTTCTTTTCAACATCCTTAATTTTTTGTCATCTTGGGTTTCAGGAGTGTGTTTCTGTGCTTTAAGGCATTTGAAGGAAATACCATTCTCACTATTTCAAGTATTTCAACTATTCATAGTATTTTTGATGTTAACCTTCCAATGGTTTGCTTTAGAGTTCATTAAAACCCTCGTTTCATTATTGCAATTTAGTGTCTGTATGTTAAAAAATTGGGAAAGGTTTAGTTTTTTTGTTTCTTGCGTTATCCAAAATCTTATGCATTGCGCTCAGTGTGCTTTTAAACCTCTCAGTTTGGGATTTTACATTGATTTATCACCTTGAAGTACTTCTTTGATATGTATTTTCATGTTTTAAATTGCTCTTTAACAAACTAAAACTTTTGAGTGGTTTAGTGTGTTGTTCAGACTTCTATTTTGAATCTTTAAGCAAAATCTCTAAAGGACACTTGGTCCATTACTTGTTAAGTCTCTCTTAGCATGGACTGCGATATCTATCTGCACAGGAAACAAGTGTTTGGAATCTTGTGCCTGAGTAGAATCCCGTCCCCTTGTTAGAGGGTCACATTAAGTCCAAGGACCCAAAGCTTGGATTTGCGGTGAAGATTGTTGCTCATCTTTGTGTCAAAGCAGGTGATCAGTCTAAAGGAAAGGCAAAATTTTGGTTGTTCCTAAAAAGAAGACTCTGTGTTCCCCACAAGCACTGAGGGTAACTTTGTTTTTTTTTCCCTCTTCTAGGCTTTGTGTTGAATGGAATACTATCTCATTTTATATATAGTATTATTCTATATATAGTGAAAAAGGAGATCCTAATAATTTAAATCACGTCCAATACTATTCAAACGGAAGGTCAAGTCGAGTGCAGTCTCACTCACTGTGCTCTGGTTGTGTACTGCACATCTACTTGGTCATCTGGGTGTTTTGGGCATACTGCTAAATAGTATGTGTAAAATTTTATTCTCAACATATCTGTAATCTCTGGCCACTTTCTTTGAATTTTACTGAACTGAGATGAATGTTCATGCTCAAGTCTGGTCTGTGATCATTAACGTATTCAGTGCCTTCAGCACATACTCTCATTTAATGGCTGTGTTGTTGAAATAATTACCCTGTTTGCGCCTCTCTGAGAGTCTCCCAGTTGGATTCCTTGCATTTCCGGCCTTAAAACACTTGAATCTACAGCGTCTGCAATCCTTTAAGCACTTGATTTATAAATGAAAACAATCGCACTTACAATGATGAATGTGAAAACATTGTGGCTATTCATTTCTTATGTGTGCAGTTACAGTTGGCTGTGTGATTTGTTTATTCTAGGTGTGATCTCTCACCGTGAACCTCTTCCAGTTACGGTCTCTCACTTTAATGTTCATTCCATAGAGCGCCATTCGCTCAAACCACGTTATGAAATAAACAAATTCGTCCTCTGAATCACCTCTCTGCTCCATGTTTGTCTGTACAGAATTTAAAGCTAATATTTATCTCAGAATATGTTAACACATTCCGTTACTGTATTAAGAGGATGGCGTCCTTGAAAATGCATGACTTTGCTCTGTCCAGTAATCACAGAGGGTATCAAATGAATCAGGAAGCAGCTTGTAAGGTCCTGCTTGTGCGTTTGTGTCTCTGACAGGGCGGTTGAACAGTGGCAGCCACTCCACCCCCCTCATCTCGTCCCCCCATACCCCCACTGATGGACCGCATGAGGAAGATCAAACGGCAGCTGTCCCTGACGCTGCGAGGGGGTAACGGCGGGGACAAGACCTTGAGTGAGACCATCAGCTCTCAGGACACAGGAGCACACAGCGATTCTGGTACAGTAACATTCTCTTTTTTTGCACGACAACACGGACGCCACACTTGATTTCTTTTGCGAAACTTGCGTACAGTGTTTTATCTTACTGAACATTCATGCAGTTGCATTTGACCAGTAAAACATAGAAAATTCCCCATTAGGGCTGCACGATTTGGGGAAAAATGTAAAAAAAAAAAATTTTTTTCTTCCCTGATAAAATTATGGTTGCAATTTAAAAAATGCATGCTTTGAAAGGTTTATTAATTTTTATTTTATTTTTACAATAATAGTATATTATTATTATTATTATTAAATAAAATGTAAAACTTTTAACTTTAAAATAAAAAGTGTATTTAAAGAAAATGTATATTAATAATAATTGTATTTTACATTTCAACTGTAAGTTTACAAATACTAATGTTTTAATGTCATTTTTTTTAATTTCCAAATGTTAAGCCATCAAACTTTTATTTTGACAGAAAACCACACAGAGCCCTTAAAGGGGCAGTTCACTAAAATAAAATAAAAATCTGACAAATATTTTGAAGAATGTTCAAACAAACAGTTGACGGTAAAAATTGAGTTCCATAGTATTTTTTTATTCCATAATGTCATCAACTGTTTGGTTGCCAACAATCAAAATATCTTCTTTTTTTTTTTTCGCTGACAGAATTACCTATTTTAGTTGAACTATAATTTTTTTTTTTTTTGATAAGTGCTTCTCGTTCAAAGTATGTGAAGATTGACGCATTAAAATGTTCTAAAGCAGAAGCCGAGATGAAATTTGTGTGGGGTGGCATTTACTGTGAACCGAGCTGCTCTGAAAAACTGCAATCACCTGTGGATAATGAACCACTTGTGTGTAAGAATGCAGTGCCTATATTTATTTAATTAAATCACAATTTGATAATCTCACTAAGCCATATCACAGCTTTGGTTTTATTTTGATTAATCGTGCAGCCCTAATGCCCATAGTGGATTGCATTATTAGCTTATCAGTAAACCTGCATGGACTCTGAATCCGCAGCTTTCCACAGAACTTTAAAAGCTTGTCATCTGTCAAATTATTCCCTTGCGTGGTTTATTAAATATTTAGGCCGTAATGCTACATTTAACACATTTTATCATGTTTAACTTATTTCCGTCATGTTCCACAATTTGAATTTGATGCAGAAAATACACAAACTTGGCCGACTTATGTGATTGACTAATCAGTTAGTGTGGTTAGGTACATCTAATCAAACATTACAACATAATTACGTTTCATCTCTAACTCGTCTAACAGTCATTCCTTCCCAATATTGGGACTTGCATGAAAACTTTGTGGCATATAATATTTCAGATGCTCATAACCAGTGAGAATGTGTTTGTGTGTATGTGTGTGTGAATATTCTTACTGGAGGGGATAAAAACAGCTCAAATTCAGCGCCATCTGTACAATCTGTTCCAGGGTTTTTATATAATGACAGCCAGAAAGTTGCCAGTATTGTTGCTAATGGCCAGACTTAAAAAAAAGAGCATTTAGTCTGTCAAAAGACCACTTTAAGTGCTGTAATTCTCAGCATGTCAAGTGTAGTTTCAGTTAAATTGCTAATTTCCTTGTTTATGGATTTGTCAGATCTGTGGCTTTTACTTGAGCTATGCTGTAAATTTGGAACAGAGCAGCTGTGAATTTCAGTACACTGTCTTCACAGCAGTGTTTCCTTTCACTGTTCAGCGGAGGTGCTCTATTTGAATCTACTGTGCCATGACAAAAGAAATTAGATTTCACCTGAGTTGTGAGTTTGCCCTCTGAATTGCGATAAGACAAACACAAAAAAGTAGCACATCTTTCTATTGTGTTTTCTTTGCTGACAGAATGCACATTTTCTCAATTCAACTCACCTTATGACCAAGTGATGTCTGTATAACAGTGTGTATTTTTTAAGATGCTCTTTACAAAGGTGTTTTGTTATAAATGCTATTTTAGGTAATTCTGTAAAAAAAAGTTTAAGAAATAGTGTTTTGTTTAGAAAAAACTGAATTCTGTAACTGAGTTGCAGGTGTAAAATCTCTCTTAAAGGGATATTTCACCCTAAATACAAATTCTGTCATCATTTTCTCACCTTGCATGTCTGTAATTCTGCTGTGGAACATAAGAAAAGATATTTTAGAGAAATATGTGTATATGTGTGTGTGTGTGTGTGTCTGTTTCAAGCAACTTTGCAGTTAGTAAATAATGACAGAATTTCCATTTTTGGGTGAAAATTGTAAAAACTAATTTTTATATACGAGTATATTGTACTGAAGAGCATGCAAGCCATTAATGAAGTTAGTAAATATAATAAAAATTTTTGACTTTAAGAGTCCCGATACTCTCTAGAATACACCAGGAAGCTCAGGGCTGTGCTTTAATCCATGTGGTTTTAATAAAGTGTGTTTCAGCCATTCATCATTGAATGCATATACATTCACCTCTGCCTCCCTTCGTGTTGCCTGTCAGTGTGATACGGGTATGCAGCATTAAAGCATTGCATTAAGAAACCGAAATACATTTTTAAAGCCAATCTGTCCATTATACCCAAGGGCTGGCTATGGCTCTGCGTGCGTTGAGCTAAGCCACTGTCTCCTGCCTGCTGTTACCCCCTCTGACCAATCAGCATGTTGTTTTCTAGCATGGCTTCTCATCTCAAGCTGACTGCACTCACAGATCCTGCTCTTCTCAGATCTGACTGTTTCAACAAAACCGCTCCTCCATAACTGCCTCATCCAAGTCAATAATATATATATATATATATATATATATATATATATATATATATATATATATATATATACACATGTTATATATTCTAATTACCATATGCAAATACATAATCATATCGACATCTCATTGTTTTGTAGCCTGTTTTGGCATTTCTCCAAACCCTGCACACATTTGAGATGCATTTGGCTTTCATATGCTGATGAATCGATGCCTTCGTGTGACGTTTTAATTGCCGCCACAGTGTAGAGCATCATTAGAAACAATTACCGTCAGTGAGAAAATGAGTTTATCCATGTCTGTGCTTAATAATTGTGCCCCTTGTAACTCATTCACTAACACGGAAGATGATCCTTGTAAATTGATCTCTCTCTTTTTTTTTTTTTAATAATCATTTTGGAAAAATGAATGCATGCTCTAAAATTTGACTCTTTCTGTTTTTAATTTAATATTTCCTCTTTTTTTTCTTCTCATCCTGTGACCTTTCCCCCAAACCTTGTTTTTCTCCCTTTTCTGTCTTCTCACAAACACTTGCTACCCAACTTTACCATTTCACCCAAACCATATCAATCATTCCCTACCACTTCTTGTTTTCTATACATCTCCAAAATGCACTAATCTTCTTTATTCACCCCTTTTCTATACACTTCTGCTCCTTTTACTGCTCCTTTTCCCATAACTCTTCCCATTATGTGTCGCGCCACATTTACATTCTCCTTCCTGGCTCCTTGTCTGCCCTTCCCCCCCTTCTCCTCGTCTTCATTTCCTCTGTGTGTCGTCCTCCTCCCCTCTCCTCTCCTCTCTCCCAGAGGCCATGCCAGTTGGCGGCAGTGGTGGTCTGCGGGGTTCAGTGAGAGGTTCGGGGGGTTCCTTCAGCATGCACTCCCTCCTGCAGTCCTACAGCAGCACCCTGCGCAGACCACGCAGCCTGGGCCGCAGTCTCAGCTCCTATCTCAACCACACCACTCGCCTCGGTACATTCACATGCACGTACACGCATGCACACAGAGGACGAGAGTGTGATGTGTGTGAGGCTGCACAGTGGGGATGGGAATTATAAGGAATTTTGATAGTTTTGCTTCCGATTCCACCTCGGTTCCTTATTGCTTATTATTGCATTCACTTCCCTTATAGGCCTTTTGCCAAACAATGAAGTCATTTTAGCAGAAGATTAATGACAAAGCAACTTCTTTGACTTTTTTTCTTGTAAAGGAATAGTGCTTCCAAAAATTGTATCCCTGCCATTATTTACTCAAGTTGTTCCAAAGCCTGTATTACTTTCTTTTTTCTGCTTCAAATGGAGATATTTTAAAGAATGTGTGTCAAAATTGTTGCTGGGTCCCCACTG
Source organism: Carassius auratus (assembly GCF_003368295.1). Lineage (NCBI taxonomy): Eukaryota > Metazoa > Chordata > Actinopteri > Cypriniformes > Cyprinidae > Carassius > Carassius auratus. Next base: position 59,219 of record NW_020524683.1, read on the forward strand.
ACTTTCATTAATTAGACAAGAAAGTCAGTAACTGGACCAGAAGCTGTTTGGTTACCCAAATTCTTCAAAATATCATATTTTGTGTTTAGCAGAAGAAAGAAATGTATACAGGTTTGGAATAACTTGAAGGTGAGTAAATGGTGACAGAGTTTAGATTTTGGGGTGAACTATCCCTCTAAACCCATAATCTGCTGGATCTAAAGGGGTTTGTGAGGGATAAAGACAGCAAAGATACAATCATGTTTTTCCAGAATTGTGTACCTGTTTCTGATTGTCCAATTGCTTCTGTTCTGTTTAATAGGCAATGGACTACTTGTTAAATGGAATGTTAAGAAAATTAGACATGCTTATATTTCTTCTTTTTTTTTTAGGAGTTATGTCCACATTAATGTAAGAATGCAAAAGTTTCAGGACTGTTAGTGAAACTGAATGCCATAAAATTATTCAGTTATGTTTTCGAACAAAAAAAAAAGCTGTTCTTGATTCCCAACCCTACTGTACAACTTGGACTCTCGTAAATTAAGCTTAGACGCATACACTATTATAGTGGTTCTCAATTGGTGGATTGCAACCCAATGTTAAAAGCAGATGATAAAATGCAACTAATTGTATAATAATACATAAATAATATATACAATGCAAAATAAGTCTGCTTATCTTTTGTTGTTGAAGGCCATGCACCCAAATAGACACTACAATTTTTTTTATTTACACCAATGTCACTTGTTAACTAAATTAGATTCAAGCATGGAAAGTTGCTTTATACCAGATTAAAGGATTATAAATCATAGAATTGATAAGATATCAGATAAAAGGCAGACTAAATAAATAGGTTTACATGGCCATAAAATTTATGCAAGGTAAAAGAAACCTAAACTACTAAAGATGACAAATTTTCCTAATTTTCCTTTTTAATTTGGTGCAACTAGTTATTCTGTTTTGCCTGTGTCACTTCTAGATGTCTAATGTAAAATCTGCATTCTGCAGCAAAATCCATTGAGAACCACTGCACTTTTATACATGGATAGACAGGCAGAGAGTGTGTGTGTGTGTGTGTGGAGTTAGAGGGGGTAGGGGGGAGATTGTGTTATGGTTTAATGGGGGGGATGGGACAGCGAGTGAATAAATGAATGGAAGATAATGACTTCTATTTTTTTCCTTTTGTGTGTGTACGAGACGTATCTTCTTTCAGAGCAGCTAAGTAGTTCCTCAGCTGTAGTGTGGTATGAATCTCCGGGTCATATAAAAGCATCAGAGACAGAGAGAAAAATGTGTAAGAGATGCATTTGGAGAGTGTCCAGGCTCCCAGATGATAAACCAGCATTCATTTGGTTTTAAAATAGAATAATGAAGTGGTGGAATGACATTTAGAAACATTGGATTTGATTCGATTTAATACATTTTTCCAGTATCATCGGAATAGTGACGTCATCATAGCATGCAAATGTATTTGAGTGTGTGTGGCTGTGTCTGTAAATGCAGAAATCGTCCATGAGGATGTTAAAATGGGTTCCGATGGAGAAAGCGATCAGGCTTCGGCCACATCCTCTGATGAAGTGCACAGCCCCGTCCGAGTTCGTCTGAGAAACAACCCCGGTCGCAAAATTTCCACAGAGGTATGATCCCATTTCTGAAATGCATTACTTTTTTCTTTTTTTTGCCAGTATTTTTAGAGAGGGACACTGAATAATACATGACATGTTGGATAATAAAAACATTCAATTTAGCTTTGTTTTTGTTTTGTTTGCTTGAATTAAACCATGTAATAACCATTAGCTTGTTTGTTGCTATTGAAGGTACATCAGTTGCGTGTGACTAATGGTGCATTGTGGTTACTGAAAATGCTTCATGGCATGGTACCCATCAGTTAGATGACTAGCCTGCGGGCCAGATGGGTTATTACTGTTATGTAGTGTAATGAAACCTTTAGGCCTTAACTAAATTAATGGTTTTCCCCTCCTCCTTCCCTCTCAGGACATAAACAAACGTCTGTCTTTGCCTGCCGATATCAGGCTTCCTGATGGCTACCTGGAGAAATTCAACCTCAACAGCCCCCTGTTTGACAAACCGCTCAGCCGGAGATTACGCAGGGTATCGCTGGTAATGCCTCTCTCTTGGTTTTCCTTTCTGTCAGCTTTTTTTCCTTTTTACAGCCTGTACTTGTGCCAGATTTTTTGCTCAAATCCTATTTTAGTGAGGTTGTTTACGTTTTCAGTGTGGCCCATATCATACTAGCCTAGAACATTTCATACTTAATAAAATGTATCCATAACTAATTATAGAAAGTGAATGAAAGATAGAAATAGAAAATAGAAATAACCAGGCTGTTTATACAAGACAATTGGTTATATTTACTTAATGGAGACCAATTGCCTTTTTTATATAAATATTTTTGTAAATCTAAAAAGGAAACAATTTTACTTAGAAATTACATTAATGGCCATTTATATATAAAATCAAATGTATAACAAAGATTGTATATATCTTTTTTTTTTTTTACAAAAATAATTGCATAAAGTAATATTAATTATTATGAACAATATTAAATTATTGTTGTTTTATTAGCCTTTTTTATCTTTTAAAATTACTCTTGATTTTGCCATAAATATAGCCTTTGATGCTGGCGTAAAATCATATGAAGTTATTTTATTTATTCATAATATTTTCATTTGGACTTGCAGTTTTAGTCTTTGCTTAATAAAATATATGCTTAATTTGGATATCTTATAGGGATTTTCTTCCCCACATTAAGTTACTGAGAATTTGAATGGGAAATAATTGGATTGTTCTGTAAATAGTCACAATGCTTAATAGAGTCCTAAATAAGTCATATTGGGGCAAAATATGGTCCGGATATGTTCTGAACAGTATTCTTGACAGAATGTCAAAATCATGTTTTTAATTAATTATGAAATACCACAAGTTCAGCTGGCCTCGATATGAGATCTAACCTTAAACTGTGATGTTTAGTCAGTGCTGTTGACACACGCTTGATCTGTGATGCATTTTAACACTTCATTTGTTACACTTCAGTTGTTCCCAATTTATTTTGGGGAGGGATATTTTAGCTCATGTCGTCTGTGTGTGTTATATAAACCTCTGCGTCCAGCCCAGCCATCTGAAATGGGAGCAGTGTGATTTGGGTGTATTTTAATGAGTCCACATGAATGCCTTTGAAATTTTCTGCCATGTATCCCATGTTGTTTAAGAGGTTAGTTCACCAGAATTGAAAATTAGGCTGCGTTTTATTCACCCCCGAGGGATCCTAGGTGTATATGGCTTTCTTCTTTCGGATGAATCCAGTAGGAGTTATATTAAAAATTGTTGATCTTTCAAGCTCTATCATTGCAGTCAGTGTGTGTTGCATTGCTTTAGTCCAAAAGACACAACGTTGACTCATACGTAATTCCCCAGAACTGCTTCCGTTTACAACAATGAGTGCAAGATCTTTTCTCTGTTCACCCGCCGGAGCTGTGTGAGACTTTTTTTTTTTTTATGGATGGACGCTTTTTATGTAACTTCTTTTGGACTGATGCATACAACACCCACTGAGTGCCATTACACAGCTTGAAGGATCAAAGACCATTTTTAATATAACTCCTACTGGACTTGTCTGAAAGAAGAAAGTCATATACACCTAGAATGCCTTCATTTTCATTTCGGTTGAACTAACCGTTTAAGTGCTGCTTTTTAGGACCATGTTGTGACATTTTTTGTCTTTGTTTGTATGCAGTCTGAGATCGGATTTGGGAAATTGGAGACATACGTGAAACTGGATAAACTAGGAGAGGTAACGTCACAGGCGATTCTTAGATCGTAGCTCTGATCCAAAACAGCATTTTAAAGCACCATACTCATGTTACTGTGCATTGTCATCTTTTCTTTCTCAGGGCACCTATGCTACAGTATATAAGGGCCGCAGTAAACTGACGGATAATCTGGTGGCTCTGAAGGAAATCCGTTTGGAGCACGAGGAAGGAGCTCCATGCACTGCCATTAGAGAAGGCGAGTTAGAAGCATGCCAAAGTGGATCAGCACTAAAATTAGATCAAACTATTGCCCCAAATTTCCCACATGCTTCCACAATGACAGACATTTGTACTTTTAAATTTAGGATGTTCTATATTAGACAGTTAATCTCTAAATTCACTATCAGTGGCTTTTGTTACAGGGGAATTCAGCTGGTTAAAAGGGTTTTATAATATGGAAAACATGCATATAATATGCAAGAAGTTCACACAAAGCTCCGTTCCCAAGCCAACCCTGATCATTTATGTTTGCACTTTTTGTTTGCTTCCAGTTAGCAAACCTTAACTAAGATCATTTGCATATCAAAATTTTAAAAGTACTATAGCAAAAGATTTTTTAAGGTCAATTTCATTTGGGGGATTTTTTTTTTTCAACTGTTTTTGCATTAATGTTAACTTGGCTTGTCATTTAGTGAATATTCATAAAGGCCAACTTTTTGAGGAATAATCGGTCTCTTTCTGTGTCTCTCTAGTGTCTCTGCTGAAGGACCTGAAACACGCCAATATTGTGACTCTTCATGACATCATCCACACTCAGAAGTCTCTTACACTCGTGTTCGAGTACTTGGTGAGTCACTCACATGTGCGGTATTTCACTGTACTCTGTACACTTTTTAACTGCACTTATGATCTCACACACACTCATCTACACACCAACAGTGGAGAAGCTATTTGGAAACCGTAGCTTGCCAAGTTGCATACTGCTCATAATTTAAAGTAGTTAAAGTGCAGTCAAATTACTCTTGTCCAAACAAATGTAGTCAGTATTAAATTGAAATGACTTATGGATTGCATATCTATCGACATAATAGTTATAGAGCAGATTTATGTGGCACAAAAACAGGCATTTTTAAAATGACAACAATGTCAAAGCTACATGAAAAGCTAATAAATAAATAATTCAATTTAGAATTCAAATAATTATTTTATATATTAAAAAACAATGAAAATAAAACATTTAAAAATCTAAATAAACAAAAAAAAAATTGTTGACCTGCATGTCGTGTAACAATTAACCAACATCAGAAAGCATGTGAATGTGTTGTTAATTAAAAAAATATAAAGTAACTCTTTTAGGGGGTTTGGTTGGCTACAAAAAAAAAAGTTAGTAAATCCCCGAGAATATAAGTTTTATATAAGTTACATAAGTTTTATATAATATAAGTTTGGTTATTCATCTATTGCTTTGATGACTTCCTTTATCTCCTAGGATAAAGACCTGAAACAGTACCTAGATGACTGCGGAAACAGCATTCATATGCACAATGTCAAGGTAAGGCGTCTTTGACAAATGTCTGTCATTTTCTGTTCCTCATAATCGTTCTGCTCCACATAGGGGTTATGACGCGAGTCAAATGTGCGGGGATGGGGGGGGGGGTAGTGGATCTGCCGTAGAGTCAATTGGTTGTACTTGGAGATAGCGGGTTAACTCTGTGTCAGCGCGCTCTGATCGGTAAAGGGCAGAGATTTCAGACCTCCGTTTATTAAGGAGATCTGTCACAAAACTCCTCATCTGCGCCAACGTTTTTTGAGCAAATTTCAAAGCCGCACCCGCCCGCCATCCACTGGTTGTTTTGCGGTCTATAGGCGATGCAATGCTTTGCTGATGCGAGCCGCAAAAAAGACATTGTCTGTTTTCTAGAAAGGATGCAGCAAAGATATTTAATGCTAATGTATGAGGCATAGGCCTACGCTGAGTTTCATTTACGATGAGATGCGCCTAGTTCACAGTGAAGTGCAAGTGACGTTGCGCGCTGGAGCTTCCATGTCACGGTTATCATTGTCTGCTATATTTGCTTTTTATTTATTTAAATACATGCAATTGGGTTGATGAAACATTTATTAAAATTAAGATAAAATTTGTACAAAACGAAATTCGTTTTTTTATAGAAAGGTTTTCTACAAAGCACAATTTTATGAAGTGGTAAATGTCATGTCTGACGATTTACAAAACTTCGTTAAGTGGTAAAAACCATGTTCTCCGATATATTGCGCATCTATGATCCTATCTAAAAACTGAATAATTTTTGATAAAAAAATGTTTTATAATGACACGGTTTTGGCGTCTCACGGTTATATACTAACCGTCACACCCTAGCTCACATCACAATCATGTACGGTGTTCTTATTATTCACCTGTGTTTTTTTTCCATCTCAGCTGTTCCTGTTTCAGCTGTTGCGAGGTCTGAACTACTGTCACAGACGTAAAGTCCTTCACCGAGACCTCAGCCCAAAATCTTCTGATCACGACAGCGGGAGCTAAAGGCTGGCTGATTTGGTCTGTAATACAACCTCATCTTTACTTTTAAATACAAAATCCTCTTTACTCTCACTATTTTTCATGGTGTGGGTGCTGTAGTTAATGAAAACCAGCTGCCACTTACCTACTTGAAAACATATGCTCAGGTTTCTCTAGTTGCATTTTCTCTGTAATAACTGTACTGTAAATGTACTGCTGCTTTGGCTAAAAGAATCTAGTGTACTAAACTTCTGGTTGGGCTTATTGTGGAGTTGATGTTTAATATGTTGTAAAGAATTTACAAAGCTTGCTGATAAACTAGGCAGACTGCTTTTAATGTGCTTTTTGGTTGGTATTCAGGTCTGGCACGAGCAAAGTCAATTCCCACCAAGACCTACTCCAATGAGGTGGTGACGCTCTGGTACCGCCCCCCTGACATCCTATTGGGCAGCACAGACTATTCTACTCAGATTGACATGTGGTGAGCATCCACCTGTTGATGTATCTTACCTGCTTTATTTGTTGTAACAGTGTAACAGTGGTTACTGTAGTATTTATTAATAATTTGTTTAGTAATTTTGCTAAGTGCCACAACAACGGCTCCAGAGTTTGTTTTCAGTCGTGCCGAGACCACCTTGTTCAGCGCCAATTGTTTAGGCGCGGATCCGATAAATAAATTGTTTTTACTGTGGTAAAATCGCCGCACACACGTCATAGCTTCTATGGGGGTGGACTTGAATTGAGTTTTAAATGACTCTCTTTGCAGGGGTGTTGGCTGTATCTTCTACGAGATGTTACAGGTCGACCCTTGTTCCCGGGCTCCACAGTGGAGGAGGGCTGCACTTTATCTTCAAACTGCTCGGTACCTCTCTCACCCACTCGCTCCTTCTCTCCACTCTGTCTTTCTGCTCTAGAATCTGACAGGTTGTCTCTGTGTGTCACTGTGATATTTAAAACCTCCTGTCTTTTCATAGGTACGCCCACAGAGGAGACGTGGCCGGAATAACCTCCAACGAGGAGTTTCATCTCCTATATACTCCCGATACCGGGCCGACTGTCTCCAAATCACACTCCACGGTAACGACAGCTGTCCTCTGGGTCTGATGCTGAAACGATCACCGCTCCTGCGGTCGAAAAAACGCCACGCTGTTGGAGGTCATTTACTGAAGTGAATTATTTTCTCTTGCAGATTGGACAATGATGGAGTTGAACTTCTGTCGAAGCTGCTGCAGGTGATTTGTGTATAATTTAGTCCACTAATGCCAACTTTATTTTATAGGTGCTTTATATAATAAAGACTGTTTCAAAGCAGCTTCACAGGTTAAAAATAACAGAAGCAATGATGTAAACTTCAAATATGAGAAGTTTGCTGCAAAGCAGCTGAAAAAGGACAATAATGTCATCATTAGTGTCATTAGGCAGCTCTACAGAAAGCAACAGGTCAGTACTCACCCCACTGTTGGGATGCTTGTGTTCGAGCTATAGTATTTGCACTTATCTGGAAATCACACTATGTAAGCATTTTATAGACTATAAGTTATTGTATTATTTTCTCATTAGGCTGGGTTAAGAGGAATTATTTTAATAATGACTTTGAAACTGACATTTTTAGTATACTGTATGGCTGTTTCCTTCAGAGTTCAGCCTGTCTGAATATTTATTTGCCTGTAAATAATAA